>NC_054535.1:61776056-62055555 GCF_017654505.1 Polyodon spathula
CTTGGCCTTTCTAACTTCCTTTTTGACTTGCGTTTGCAGTTCTGTGTACTCTTTCTGTGTACTTTCTTTTTGGTCCTTTTTTAATGCTCTGTAAAGTGCCTTTTTTCGCTGAATATTTTTTTTAATTGATTTATTACACCATTTGGGCCATTTAGTTTTACATTTAGATTTGTCTACTTTAGGGATGTAATTGTTTTGCGCCTCTAGTACTACATTTTTGAAGAACAACCATCCTTTTTCTGTGGGTGTTTTCTCTATTTTACTCCAATCTACTTCTGTTAGTCTCTGTTTCATACCTTCATAGTTTGCTTTTCTAAAATTGTAAACCTTAGCTTTAGTCATTACTTTTGGGGTAAAAAAAAACACTTCAAATGAGACCATGTTGTCTGAGTTTGCTAGTGGTTCTCTGACCTCTGTTTTAGTTATTCTGTCTTCGTTATTTGAAAAGACTAAATCAAGGCATGCCTCCCCTCTAGTTGGTGCCTTGACAAATTGTGTTAGGAAGCAGTCATTTGTCATTTCCACCATTTCAATTTCATCCTTCGTGCTACCCACTGGGTTTTCCCATTTTATATGGGGGAAGTTGAAATCCCCCATTAGTATGGCTTCTCCTTTGGTACAGGCAGTTCTAATGTCATTGTATAACAGATTATTTTGCTCACCGTCTGAATCTGGCGGTCTATAGCATGCTCCTATTATTATGCCCTTTGAATTTTTGTCTGTTATTCTGACCCATATTGATTCGGCTTTATTTTCTTTGTCCAGGTTTAACACCTGGGCTTCAAGACTGTTTCTTATGTATAGCGCTACCCCTCCTCCTCTTCTGTCCTGCCTGTCTTTCCTATACAGTGTATACCCACAAATATTATATTCGTCCCCATCACTCTCAGACAACCAAGTTTCAGTAACACCTATCACATCATAGTTACTTGTTAGTGCAGTAGCTTCAAGTTCTAGAACTTTGTTTCTGATACTTCTAGCATTTAGATAAATACATTTAATGGTTGTCTTACCTGAGTTGTTGTCCTTGTTTTGATGCAGTCTCCCTTCTGTTTTTTTGTTGATTTCTCCCCCCTTCCTTTCTAGTTTAAATGCTTCTGAACCTGCTCGAGGATCATTTCTCCAAGTAGACTGGTTCCCTTGTTATTTAAGTGCAGTCCGTCCCGTCTATACAGATAGTCCTCGTTGTAGAATGTGGTCCAATGATCAAGATAGGTGAAGCCTTCCCGTGTGCACCACGTCTTCAGCCATGCTTTTTGATTAATTATTTCCAGCTGCCCATATGGTCCTTTGCAAGGTGCCGGTAGTATACCAGAAACTGTAGTGCTGTAGTGCTTTTGATAGTCATTGGCAGTGTATTATTAAGTTCAGTGCTCATTGTTTTATTTTTTTCCACCTTTCATGCATATATTAACAAATACAGATTAACAGGACTGTATAATAGTTTGGTACAGAGTAGTGAATCATTATAGTTGGAAACTGTAGGGCTGCTGATTTTCTTTTCTGGGGAACAGCACATTCTGTTTGTCAATATTTTCAATCAGACCCCTGTTGCTGTAATAGTAAGTAAAGTACCTGAAGACATTTCAAACATGTCATATTGTTTATAAATCATCACTTGGCTGGCATTAAAATAAGCAGGACAATGTATTATATTACAATTGTTCAGAAAACAAATGTCCAAGCACTGTTGTGAGAATCATATTTACAGTATTCAACTAACACTATAGTTGAGTCTACAAATAAAGGTCTTTTAAAAGAACTTGTTTATCTTATTGCTGGCATTACAATAACACTAATAAATAGTAAACCGTTTAGTAACAGTCCAGCAGTGTCATGTAATCCTATGTGCAGTCCAGCAGTGTCATGTAATCCTATGTGCAGTCCAGCAGTGTCATGTAATCCTATGTGCAGTCCAGCAATGTCATGTAATCCTATGTGCAGTACTCCACAGATGCAATTTAGCTTTTTTCTTGGCATTACAATAGCCAGGATAAAATATTAGCCCCTTAGGGACCCATGTATTTTCTCATGTGTTTACTGTTGTTAGATTTGTGTCTAGAACTCTAACTATAAAGATTGTCATGATGTTGACATTTTGCACAGTACGTTTCATGATATTGTTTCATTCGTGAAATTCAAGGAATAATGTTTTTTTTTTTGTTTGTTTTTTTGTCTATATAGAGGTCATGTACTGTCTGTAAATGAATGGTAGTCAGTCAAGTACTAAAACACAAATATATGTACTGGTTTTCTAATTAAAGGGAATAAAAACTGATAGTAAAATTGCTACATGTTGTTGTCAATGAAGAATATCCAGTCATTCAGGTTACTTCATTTTTATTCTAGTAGTTTGTATCCTACATAAATAAAGGTTTCTATACTAGTGTTGCATGTAGCCCATAGTCTTTTTAAATTGGTTATTCATATACCCAATTGAACTAGCAAAAAGCATTGAGCATCGAGTTAAATTAAATAAATAAAAGTATACTGTTATATAGCAGTATTTCTCCTCTTCAGCAAGGAATCTTAATTTTTTTACCAAATCAGTATTCTGTAAATTGACTACTTTTATAACTTGCCATTTTTTCCTCTCTCTTTTTCAGATGCTGCAGACGTGCTCAGTCCAGCACTTGCCAGTCCCTTATGCATTCTCTCCCCTCATCTCAAGCGATCCCTTTCTAATACACCCGCCCCACCTCTCTCATCACCCTCCGCACTTGCCTCCTGCAGGTCAGTTTGTACCTTTCCAGGCTCAGCAGTCACGATCGGTAAGTTGTTATTCTTTTTCTGTTCACATATTTATGTAAAGAGACTTGTATTAGAGTTCAAGATCTCCACAGAGTAACAGGTGTTTCATAACAAAGTTACCAAACATAGGCATGCTGTTGGATTTTTGCATTGTGGTATAATGTGTCATTTGTTCATAAACATGCACATTGCTTCGGGGCAGTATAACTGGGGTGCCTCTGTTCTACCTGTGTGTGTTTCCGTGTAAGGCTATGTGACAGCACAACTTCACTGGCAATGCTGTTTTGACCTAGAAGGGAGACTAAGACACAGCCTGCACTATGAAAAGCCTCCATCTCTCGCCAGCATCAACTGTAATCATTACTTCTCCTAACACCCGTGATCACCCTATTTATAAACCTGTGGCTGGAGCCTTGATTAACCATTTATTCAGTTCACGGGTCTAGCCACATTCCCACCTGTTTTGACATGGAGAAATTTACCTTCTCCCTGCCAACCCATTATTCTCGAGACCAACAAACACACACACACATGCACCAGCAGGGCTTTCCCTGCCATCCTGCCACAGCCTGTATTAGAACAGTACCAAGGAAAGCAGAATAGAGTTAGTATAAAACAGTGTGAAAACCCTGGTTGGATTAATATAATGTAAAAGAGCTGCAGTTTAGATCCTTCACAGTTTATATCATTAAACTAGAACCCTTGATAGAACGTTTGCTGCATGGTATCAAAGTTAGCATTCAAACCTACCAGCAGCTGGCAGATGGTAAGTTCCCTGTCTATTGTTGTACGCAACTAAATTTACATGGTGCAGTTGAATGCAGTGGTAGATGGATGAATTGAAGGTAGAATAGTTGACATTGTTCATAGAGCTTTCTTATTTGAGCTACTTTCTCTTAAATCTGTAGCAAGCGTAATTGCTGACAAATGTAAAAATAATCAACATGTCTATCAGCATAGGCCAGAAGAATTAAAATGACAACAGTAAATGGCTGAATCTGATTTGAAAGAATGTATTGGCATGTGATTAGTAAATTAAGTGGTTGATACGATTCCACTGTTTCTCTGAGATCCAGTTTTTTGAGGTTTTCTATTATCAGCAAGTACAGTAGTACAAAGTAGAGTAGAGTGAATAACCTGAAATAGCAATTTAGACAACAGCTGTGTGGCAATGTTGCCCGCCCCTGTGTGTATTTTGTGTTGTATGTTACATGTTGTGTGTTACTGTTGTTGTATAGTCATGGGTATAGGATATAAACGGGATATAAATGGGTCTGTGTAACACGAATGTTTAAAATGTATATTTGTATTTAGGCATGAGGATTGCACAGCACTTCACGTGCAAGTAAAATGTAATAATATGTGAGCACTTTATTAATTCACGTGCAGTTGTACCGCAAGTCCAATTGAATGATTGATTAGCAACCGAGTCTCAGTACACCTGCATAAAAGCCGCATATTTTCACTTACTCGGGGTTGTGTGTTTGGTGAGTGGAGAACGGGATTGGAGACGGAGGTAATAATAATAACAACAATAATAATAGTAGTAGTTAAAATATCAGCTCACTGTGTTTGTCTGTGTGGTCTGTTTTGTTTGTCTGTTTATTTTGGCCTCATGTGCCGTGTGCTGTTTTTGTTACAACCTTTTTATTTACTGTCTGTTCACTATTAAATGCTGAGCAAGACCATTCGCTCAGCTTCCTCGAAACTCCACCTCTCTGTTGTTTATTTCCTGGTTCCTGGTTTCTGGTCTGACGTCACCCACTACAGCCGTCTTTGTGACGCTAATAACAGATATCAGGCTTACAGAGCATTAAAAACAAGATAGAACAAGTGGGTTTCAAGAGCTGATTGGAAACGAGCGATTGTGGGAGCTGCATGGAGCTAAAAGAGCGTTCTCCGAATGTGGAGCACCTCAGTTTGCGGGCAGGGACATAGTGGGCCAGTAGGTTGGAGAGATACTCTGGACCTGTGTGATAATGGTCCTCACTGCCAACTATCGTTAGCAATGACATAAGAAGAACATAAGAAAGTTTACAAACGAGAGGAGGCCATTTGGCCCATCTTGCTCGTTTGGTTGTTAGTAGCTTATTGATCCCAGAATCTTAACAAGCAGCTTCTTGAAGGATCCCAGGGTGTCAGCTTCAACAACATTACTGGGGAGTTGATTCCAGACCCTCACGATTCTCTGTGTAAAAAAGTGCCTCCTATTTTCTGTTCTGAATGCCCCTTTGTCTAATCTCCATTTGTGACCCCTGGTCCTTGTTTCTTTTTTCAGGTCGAAAAAGTCCCTTGGGTCGACATTGTCAATACCTTTTAGAATTCTGAATGCTTGAATTAGGTCGCCGCGTAGTCTTCTTTGTTCAAGACTGAATAGATTCAATTCTTTTAGCCTGTCTGCATATGACATGCCTTTTAAACCCGGAAGAATTATGGTCGCTCTTCTTTGCACTCTTTCTAGAGCAGCAATATCTTTTTTATAGCGAGGTGACCAGAACTGAACACAATATTCAAGATGAGGTCTTACTAGTGCATTGTACAGTTTTAACATTACTTCCCTTGATTTAAATTCAACACTTTTCACAATGTAGCCGAGCATCTTGTTGGCCTTTTTTATAGCTTCCCCACATTGTCTAGATGAAGACATTTCTGAGTCAACAAAAACTCCTAGGTCTTTTTCATAGATACCTTCTCCAATTTCAGTATCTCCCATATGATATTTATAATGCACATTTTTATTTCCTGCGTGCAGTACCTTACACTTTTCTCTATTAAATGTCATTTGCCATGTGTCTGCCCAGTTCTGAATCTTGTCTAGATCATTTTGAATGACCTTTGCTGCTGCAACAGTGTTTGCCACTCCTCCTATTTTTGTGTCATCTGCAAATTTAACAAGTTTGCTTACTATACCAGAATCTAAATCATTAATGTAGATTAGGAATAGCAGAGGACCTAATACTGATCCATGTGGTACTCCACTGGTTACCACACTCCATTCTGAGGCTTCTCCTCTAATCAGTACTTTCTGTTTTCTACATGTTAACCACTCCCTAATCCATGTACATGTGTTTCCTTGAATCCCTACTGCGTTCAGTTTGAGAATTAATCTTTTGTGCGGGACTTTGTCAAAAGCTTTCTGGAAATCTAAATAAACCATGTCATATGCTTTGCAATTATCCATTATCGATGTTGCATCCTCAAAAAAATCAAGCAAGTTAGTTAGACATGATCTCCCTTTCCTAAAACCATGTTAACTGTCTCCCAGCACCCTGTCACCATATAGGTAATTTTCCATTTTGGATCTTGTTATAGTTTCCATAAGTTTGCATATAATAGAAGTCAGGCTTACTGGTCTGTAGTTACCTGGTTCAGTTTTGTTTCCCTTTTTGTGGATCGGTATTACGTTTGCAATTTTCCAGTCTGTTGGTACCACCCCTGTGTCAAGAGACTGCTGCATGATCTTGGTTAGCGGTTTGTAAATAACTTCTTTCATTTCTTTGAGTACTATTGGGAGGATCTCATCCGGCCCAGGGGATTTGTTTATTTTAAGAGCTCCTAGGCCCTTTAACACTTCTGTCTCGGTTATCCTAAAGTTATTTAAAACTGGATAGGAACTGGATGACATGTGGGGCATGTTGTCTGTATCCTCTTTTGTAAAAACTTGTGAAAAGTAATCATTTAATATATTTGCTATTTTTTTTCTTCATCTACGATTTTGCCATTTGTATCTCTTAGACATTTAACCTCCTCTTTGAATGTTCTCTTGCTGTTGTAATATTGGAAAAACATTTTGGAATTGGTTTTAGCCCCCTTAGCAATGTTCATTTCTATTTCTCTCTTGGCCTTTCTAACTTCCTTTTTGACTTGCGTTTGCAGTTCGGTGTACTCTTTCTGTGTACTTTCTTTTTGGTCCTTTTTTAATGCTCTGTAAAGTGCCTTTTTTCGCTGAATATTTTTTTAAATTGATCTATTAAACCATTTTGGCCATTTAGTTTTACATTTAGATTTGTCTACTTTAGGGATGTAATTCAGGTAAGACAACCATTAAATTTATTTATCTAAATGCTAGAAGTATCAGAAACAAAATTCTAGAACTTGAAGCTACTGCACTAACAGGTAACTATGATGTGATAGGTGTTACAGAAACGTGGTTATCTGAGAGTGATGGGGACGAATATAATATTTGTGGGTATACACTGTATAGGAAAGACAGGCAGGACAGAAGAGGAGGAGGGGTAGCGCTATACATAAGAAACAGTCTTGAAGCCCAGGTGTTAAACCTGGACAAAGAAAATAAAACCGAATCAATATAGGTCAGAATAACAGACAAAAATTCAAAAGGCATAATAATAGGAGCATGCTATAGACCGCCAGATTCAGACGGTGAGCACAATAATCTGTTATACAATGGCATTAGAAATGTGTGTAGCAAAGGAGAAGCCATACTAATGGGGGATTTCAACTTCCCCCAAATAAAATGGGAAAACCCGGTGGGTAGCGCGAAGGATGAAATAGAAATGGTGGAAATGACAAATGACTGCTTCCTAACACAATTTGTGAAGGCACCCACTAGAGGGGAGGCATGCCTTGATTTAGTCTTTTCAAATAACGAAGATAGAATAACTAAAACAGAGGTCAGAGAACCACTGGCAAACTCAGACCACAACATGGTCTCATTTGAAGTGTTTTTTAAATCCCCAAAAGTAAAGACTAAAGTTAAGGTTTACAATTTTAGAAAAGCAAACTATGAAGGCATGAAACAGAGACTAACAGAAGTAGATTGGAGTAAAATAGAGAAAACACCCACAGAAGAAGGATGGTTGTTCTTCAAAAATGTAGTACTAGAGGCGCAAAACAATTACATCCCTAAAGTAGACAAATCTAAATGTAAAACTAAATTGCCAAAATGGTTTAATAGATCAATTAAAAAAAAATATTCAGCGAAAAAAGGCACTTTACAGAGCATTAAAAAAGGACCAAAAAGAAAGTACGCAGAAAGAGTACACGGAACTGCAAACGCAAGTCAAAAAGGAAGTTAGAAAAGCCAAGAGAGAAATAGAAATGAACATTGCTAAGGGAGCTAAAACCAATTCCAAAATGTTTTTCCAATATTACAACAGCAAGAGAACATTCAAAGAGGAGATTAAATGTTTAAGAGATACAAATGGCAAAATCGTAGAGGAAGAAAAAAAAAAATAGCAAATATGTTAAATGATTACTTTTCACAAGTTTTTACAAAGGAAGATACTGACAACATGCCCCACATGTCATCCAGTTCCTATCCAGTTTTAAATAACTTTAGCATAACTGAGGCAGAAGTGTTAAAGGGACTAGGAGCTCTTAAAATAAACAAATCCCCTGGGCCGGATGAGATCCTCCCAGTAGTACTCAAAGAAATGAAAGAAGTAATTTACAAACCGCTAACCAAGATCATGCAGCAGTCTCTTGACACAGGGGTGGTACCGACAGACTGGAAAATTGCAAACGTAATACCGATCCACAAAAAGGGAAACAAAACTGAACCAGGTAACTACAGACCAGTAAGCCTGACTTCTATTATATGCAAACTTATGGAAACTATAATAAGATCCAAAATGGAAAATTACCTATATGGTAACAGGGTACTGGGAGACAGTCAACATGGTTTTAGGTAAGGGAGATCGTGCCTAACTAACTTGCTTGATTTTTTTGAGGATGCAACATCGATAATGGATAATTGCAAAGCATATGACATGGTTTATTTAGATTTCCAGAAAGCTTTTGACAAAGTCCCGCACAAAAGATTAATTCTCAAACTGAACGCAGTTGGGATTCAAGGAAACACATGTACATGGATTAGGGAGTGGTTAACATGTAGAAAACAGAAAGTACTGATTAGAGGAAAAACCTCAGAATGGAGTGTGGTAACCAGCGGTGTACCACAGGGATCAGTATTAGGTCCTCTGCTATTCCTAATCTACATTAATGATTTAGATTCTGGTATAGTAAGCAAACTTGTTAAATTTGCAGACGACACAAAAGTAGGAGGAGTGGCAAACACTGTTGCAGCAGCAAAGGTCATTCAAAATGATCTAGACAAGATTCAGAACTGGGCAGACACATGGCAAATGACATTTAATAGAGAAAAATGTAAGGTACTGCACGCAGGAAATAAAAATGTACATTATAAATATCATATGGGAGATATTGAAATTGGAGAAGGAATCTATGAAAAAGACCTAGGAGCTTTTGTTGACTCAGAAATGTCTTCATCTAGATAATGTGGGGAAGCTATAAAAAAGGCTAACAAGATGCTCGGATACATTGTGAAAAGTGTTGAATTTAAATCAAGGGAAGTAATGTTAAAACTGTACAATGCACTTGTAAGACCTCATCTTGAATATTGTGTTCAGTTCTGGTCACCTCGCTATAAAAAAGATATTGCTGCTCTAGAAAGAGTGCAAAGAAGAGCGACCAGAATTATTCCGGGCTTAAAAGGCATGTCATATGCAGACAGGCTAAAAGAATTGAATCTGTTCAGTCTTGAACAAAGAAGACTACGTGGCGACCTAATTCAAGCATTCAAAATTCTAAAAGGTATTGACAGTGTCGACCCAAGGGACTTTTTCAGCCTGAAAAAAGAAACAAGGACCAGGGGTCACAAATGGAGTTTAGAAAAAGGGGCATTCAGAACAGAAAATAGGAGACACTTTTTTACACAGAGAATTGTGAGGGTCTGGAATCAACTCCCCAGTAATGTTGTTGAAGCTGACACCCTGGGATCCTTCAAGAAGCTGCTTGATGAGATTTTTGGATCAATAAGCTACTAACAACCAACTGAGCAAGATGGGCCGAATGGCCTCCTCTCGTTTGTAAACTTTCTTATGTTCTTATGTTCTTAATTGTTTTCGCCCCCTTAGTAGTGTTCATTTCTATTTCTCTCTTGGCATTTTAACACCTCTAATACTACATTTTTGATGAACAGCCATCCTTTTTCTGTGGATGTTTTCTGTTTTACTCCAATCTACTTCTGTTAGTCTGTGTTTCATACCTTCATAGTTTGCTTTAATATAATTGTAAACCTTAGCTTTAGTAATTACTTTTGGGGTTTTAAAAAGCACTTCAAATTAGACCATGTTGTTGTCTGAGTTTGCCAGAGTCGGTCTAGTCGGTGCCTTGACCTCTGTTTTAGTTATTCTGTCTTTGTTATTTGAAAAGACTAATTCAAGCCATGCCTCCCCTCTAGTCGGTGCCTTGACAAATTGCATTAGGAAGCAGTCATTTGTCATTTCCACCATTTCAATTTTGTCTGTTGTGCTCCCCACCGGGTTTTCCCATTTTATATGGGGGAAGTTGAAATCCCCCATTAGTATGGCTTCTCCTTTGCTACAGGCATTTCTAATGTCATTGTATAACAGATTATTTTGCTCACCGTCTGAATCTGGAGGTCTATAGCATGCTCCTATTATTATGCCCTTTGAATTTTTGTCCGTTATTCTGACCCATATTGATTCGGCTTTATTTTCTTTGTCCAGGTTTAACACCTGGGCTTCAAGACTGTTTCTTATGTATAGTGCTACCCTTCCACCTCTTCTGTCCTGCCTGTCTTTCCTATACAGTGTATACCCACAAATATCATATTCGTTCCCATCACTCTCAAACAACCAAGTTTATGTAACACCTATCACATCATAGTTACTTTTGTTTCTGATACTTCTAGCATTTAGATAAATACATTTAATGGTTGTCTTACCTGAGTTGTTGTCCTTATTTTGATGCGGTCTCCCTTCTGTTTTTTTGTTGATTTCTCCCCCCTTCCTTTCTAGTTTAAATGCTTCTGAACCTGCTCGAGGATCTTTTCTCCAAGTAGACTGGTTCCCTTTTTATTTAAGTGCAGGACCATTATCCTTTAACAGACTGCTTTGCATGTTGCAATTAGTCTAGTATAATTTCCCTTAAGCATTATGTTTAAAATTTGAACTGCAATATTAACCAAGTCAACAATAAGGTTTTGCTCCAAAGCATTTTATGTTTTCCCTCCTCTCGCTCCACAGCCATTGCAGAGGATAGAGAATGAAGTAGAGCTGCTGGGAGATCACCTTTCTGTGGGCGGGGGTTTCACTTACCCCCCTTCAGTGCACCCCACCGCCCTGCCTCCCTCCGGACCCCTTCAGTTCCTCTCACATGATCCCCTCCACCAGGAGCTCTTTGGAGTAGTAAGTATTTTACAAGGAAAACTGTTTCTTTAACCAAGCATAGCAATGTCAGCAAAGAACACTGTAAAGGGGTAGCTGCTGAAAAATTAAACAGTCCAGCAGCGCCACCTATTGGAATTAAAACGTATTCTTTCCTGATTTCATATTGATGGTTTTATTTCATTTTTTTATTAATATATTCAAGATCAGTCTTGGATTACATATTGATCAGATAATTGATGTTAAAGCCTCCAGTTCGAACCTTAGGTTTTCAGTTTTGATATATTGATTATATAAAACACTACAAATATCTGTTTCTGTTAGAGCGACAGAATGAATGATATAATTTGTAAATAAGGAGAATTCTTAATCATTTGTTCTAAAGCCAATATAATAAATATTATATATTTTAATATGTTTGATCCACACCGATTACACATGAACATTAAATTGACAAACTCTGTGGAGCTGTATCATTTCATAGTTCAATTAGACTGGCTGTGTGTGTGTGTGTGTGTGTGTGTGTGTGTGTGTGTGTGTATGTATATATATATATATATATATATATATATATATATATATATATATATATATATATATATATATATATATATATATATATATATACCAGTCAAAAGTTTGAGTACACCTGCTTGAAACCAGGTTTTTCATGATTATCTATGCTTTAACTGTATAAACTTGTCTATAAACACTTAATATTTCATTATATCATACATGTACTTATGTAAGCTGCTACTCAAAAGTGAATTGCATTCAAAAATTTAATTTTTAAAGTACAACAGTGTTAGAACACTGGCCTAAGTATAAAAGTGTCTTTGTTAGATGTTCTCTGAGTTAACTAGCATGTTACCTAATTAACCTTTTGTCACCAATTATTGTTAACAGGTGAGGGTCCATGACTGCTATAAATATAGTTAGCATAGGCACAAGTTTGTCATTCCTGAATGTAAGGGAGCAGAAAATGGCAAAGTACGCTCAGTTAAGCAAATAAAAGGCAGTCTGTAATTACTTTAAGAAATGAAGGTCAATCTTTAAGACAAATCGCAAGAACTTTGCAAGTGTCTGTAACTGCTGTGGCCAAGACCATCAAATGATTTGAAGAAACTGGCAATCATGAGAACCGAACAAGGTTAGGCAGGCCAAGGGTGACCTCAGAAACAGAGAACAAGTTCATTCGAGTCACAAGTCTGCGAAACCGGCAATTAACAGCCCCTGAAATACAAGCTCAGCTAATGCTACTAGAAATACAGATGTTTCAACATCAACTGTTCGGAGGAAATTGCGTGAAGCTGGCCAAACTGGAAGAATTGCTGCAAAGAAACCATTTTAAGAGTGCAGAATAAGAGGAAGAGACTTGCCTGCGCCAAAAAACACAGAAACTGGACGTTTGAGGAGTGGAAGTCGGTCTTATGGACCGATGAGTCAAAATTTGAAATATTTGGGTCCAACTTCCGAGTATTTGTAAGACACCGAGAGGGTGAGCGCATGAGTTCTGAATGTGTGGTTCCCACTGTCAAGCATGGAGGAGGCAGTGTCATGGTCTGGGGTTGCTTTGCTGGTGACAGAGTTGGTGATCTTTACCAAGTCCATCAAGCTCAACCAGCATGGCTATCATAGCATACTTCAGAGGCATGCCATTCCATCAGGATTACAGCTAGTTGGACAGTCCTTCATTATTCAGCAAGGTAATGACCTGAAACACACCTCAAAGTTGTGCAAGAACTATCTGGCAAAGAAGGAAAGTGAGAGGCAACTCAATCTAATGACCTGGCCTGCCCAGTCTCCAGACCTCAATCCCATAGAACTTGTATGGGACAAACTGGACAGAAGAGTCAAAGCAAAGCTACACACAAGTGCCCTACATCTCTGGGAATTGCTGCAGAAGAGCTGGAGAGACATGTTGGGTGATTTCCTGCTGAAACTTGTTAACCGAATGCCTCGTGTTTATAAGGCTGTTATTAAGGCAAAGGGTGGCTATTTTGAGGAATCCAAGATTTAGAGACAATTTTCAATTTTCTTGAACATTGCTTTGATACTCCTTATGTTTTGTATATTGTAACATGTGTTTTACATTTTCAAGTATTTACAGAAACATATACAACGTAAAACATTGTCAATTATGAAAAAAACCTAGTTTCCAGCAAATGTACTCAAACTTTTGACTGGTACTGTGTGTGTGTGTGTGTGTGTGTGTGTGTGTGTGTGTGTGTGTGTGTACACACACACACATATATATATATATATATATATATATATATATATAAAACCTCTCTCCTGAAATATTCATATTACTGTATAGTATTACTGTATAGTATTTCTGAATCTGACAAGTACTATGCATTATTGATAGAATCTGTGTTGTTAAGGTGAGCAATTGTTATACCTTTCAAAGCAGCTTGCTGCATACACTAAATGTATTGCAATACCTTTTAATTTCATTTTCTCTTAACCCCCAGGTAATGTTAATAGAAATGATGTAACAAAAATTAATTACAAATGTTAATAAAGTTGAAAAATATATAAAATAATAGAAAAGACTCTTCTAAGGGAGTGTAATGCTGGTAGTCCACTGACAGTCTGTTGTGTTTGTGTATCTTGCAGCCTTATCCACACTTCATGCCTAGAAGAATCACAGGTCGCAGATATCGATCCCAGCAGACATTGCCACCTCCGCCCTATCACCCCAGCTTCCTGCCGTACTTCCTGTAAGTGACCCTGGGACAGGGAAGGGGATCAGACTTGCTTGCTCTCAGAATTTAATAAATGAACAAACAGAAAATAAAAGGTTGTAACAAAAAACAGCAAACGGCACTTGAGGCCAAATTAAACAGACAAATAAAACGAATAGACACTAACAAACAGAGTGGACAAACGCTGAACACAAAACAGATATGGTGCTGGTGCTTCCAGCACTCGTTATATTTACTTTTCATCCTTTGTTTTTAATTCTCTGCTCTCCACACCCGTTCTCCACTCACGAATACATAACCCAGAGTGAGTGTAAACAAGTGTGTTCTTTATTTTGAAAACTAAAACATCAATGCATCGATTACACTATGTAACACAATTTTTGTTCCTGGGTAGTAAGTGTTATTTCCTAATTGCTTATGCCTCAAAAGTATAGAAAATGGCTATTATTCCCCACAAACTTTGCTTTTGTGATCAGGACAGTGATATTTCAAAATTTCACTATTTCCAATGGGAAACTGGGCAAATGTGTGTCTTTTCGTTCACACAAAGTCAGAAAAAAACAACATATGAATCCAAATTAACATATATTTATACTAAAGTAATACAAAAATGACTACAAAAGATTTAGAAGTGAGTAGTTTTTTGAGATTTACGATTATACTGTAAATTTATAAACTAATGGTTTCCCCAAGAAGCTCACTTGTAAGGAGAAAGCGGCTTGGAACAGCTTTGTCGCAGTGGTTCGGGGCTTCCTGGGCAATCACAAGGCCGAAAACTATGTGGAGCTGGTTGAGACTCTGGTGAAGAACTACGGCACAATGGGCTGTAGGACGTCCCTCAAAGTCCATATCCTTGATGCTCATCTTGATAAATTCAAGGAGAACATGGAAGCTTACTCAGAGGAGCAAGGCGAGCGCTTCCACCAGGATATACTGGACTTTGAACGCCGCTACCAAGGACAATATAACGAGAACACGATGGGAGACTACATTTGGGGGCTGAGTCGTGAAAGTGATTTACAGTATAATCGTAAATCTCGAAAAACTACTCACTTCTAAATCTTTTGTAGTCATTTTTGTATTACTTTAGTATAAATATATGTTAATTTGGATTCATATGTTGTTTTTTTCTGACTTTGTGTGAACGAAAAGACACACATTTGCCCAGTTTCCCATTGGAAATAGTGAAATTTTGAAATATCACTGTCCTGATCACAAAAGCAAAGTTTGTGGGGAATAATAGCCATTTTCTATACTTTTGAGGCATAAGCAATTAGGAAATAACACTTACTACCCAGGAACAAAATAACGATGACGCACCTGGGAAAGTAGCCCATGCAGGAAGCTGTCTTCACATTCTTACTCATCCTCCTCTGCCTCTCCTCCGATTGGATTCAGAGCAAATAGATCAAAAAAAGCTCTAGGAAGCAGTTTGCCACCAAGGAACTCTCCTCGCAGAGTTGCTGCAAGAATGTTCCTACCCCGTCTGTCCCTTTGGGATCCCAGGGGGCTACAAGTGCAGATTGGCAGTAGGATAACGTACTCTCCATCAGCGCCTCTGAGGAGGTAGGTGAACAAGAGCTGGCATTCCTGTCTGGGGACGTGGAGTCAGATCGCACTTACGGGGCATGACTCCAACATCAGTCACGGATGTCTCAAGAGTTAGCAGCTCTGCTGCAAAAGTGAGCTATTCATATGGTACACCCCACCAGTTGGAGGAAAGGTTCTACTCCAGATACTTCCTGGTGCCCAAACAGGACTGTGGCCTCAGACCAATCCTCGACCTCAGGCAGGTCAACCTGTAGCTGAGCAGAAGGCGGTTTAAAATATTGACAGAGCTGTTGCAGTCAATCAGGCCAGGCCACTGGTTCACCGCAGTGGACCTCAAAGACGGCTATTTCAAGTATCAGAGTACTCAATTATTTGGACAACTGGCTTATTTGTGCCCAGTCTCCAGCTCAGGCAGACGCTCACACGGAACTGGTCACCGGCCACCTACACGTTCCCAGTATGGGTAGAAGTGGAGCGTTTTGCATACATGGTGTCTGCCTCATAGGTTCGACCCCATGATTTATGCCATGGCATTAATACTATAATTTTTGCAGGACTGGTTTGATGATGGGAAATCCCTCTCTGCATTTTAAAGGTTTATCTGGCAGCCATTTGGCAATTTTTGAAAGGGGTTCAGTGGCTTCAGCTGCCTATGAAGGACATTGTTCCTCTCTGGAGGTTAGACGTGGTGCTCGCTGCACTCTTGAAGCCTCCATTTGAGCCCGTGCATTGAGCTGAGCTGAAATGTGTATCGCTCAAGCAACTGTGGGTGCAAAGCGGGTGAGTGAGATGCAGGATCTCTCCTTAGCAAGAGTCTGCTTAATTTAGGCCAGGACAAGGGTTACACTCCGTACCGATCCTGTCTTTTCCTGAACGTCGTTCCATGTCAATCTCATGTCTGTAGAATTGGAGGCTTCCATCCACCTCCTTTCAGTCTGACAGGGTGTGGTATATCAAGAAGCTGATTAAACAGCATGATCATTACACAGATGCACCTTGTGCTGGGGGCAATAAAAGGCCACTCTAAAATGTACAGTTTTGTCACACAACACAATGCCACAGATGTCACAAGTTTTGAGGGAGCGTGCAATTGGCATGCTGACTGCAGGAATGTCCACCAGAGCTGTTGCCAGAGAATTGAATGTTCATTTCTCTACCATAAGCCGCCTCCAACGTCGTTTTAGAGAATTTGGCAGTACATCCAACCAGCCTCACAACCGCAGACCACGTGTAACCACGCCAGCCTAGGACCTCAACATCCAGCTTCTTCACCTGCGGGATCGTCTGAGACCAGCCACTCGGACAGCTGATGAAACTGTGGGTTTGCACAACCAAAGAATTTCTGCACAAACTGTCAGAAACCGTCTCAGGGAAGCTCATCTGCGTGCTCATCGTCCTCACCAGGGTCTTGACCTGACTGCAGTTCGGCGTCGTAACCGACATCAGTGGGCAAATGCTCACCTTCGATGGCCACTGGCATGCTGGAGAAGTGTGCTCTTCACGGATGAATCCTGGTTTCAACTGTACCGGGCAGATGGCAGACAGTATGTATGGTGTCGTGTGGGCGAGCGGTTTGCTGATGTCAACATTGTGAACAGAGTGCCCCATGGTGGCAGCGGGGTTATGGTATGGGCAGGCATAAGTTACGGACAACGAACACAGTTGTATTAAATCGATGGCAATCTGAAAGCACAGAGATACCGTGACGAGATCCTGAGGCCCATTGTCGTGCCATTCATCCGCCGCAATCACCTCATGTTTCAGCATGATAATGCACGCAAGGATCTGTACACAATTCCTGGAAGCTGAAAATGTCCCAGTTCTTCCATGGCCTGCATACTCACCAGACATGTCACCCATTGAGCATGTTTGGCATGCTCTAGATTGATGTGTACGACAGAGTGTTCCAGCTCCCGCCAATATCCAGCAACTTCACACAGCCATTGAAGAAGAGTGGGACAACATTCCACAGGCCACAATCAACTGCCTGATCAACTCTATGCGAAGGAGATGTGTCGTGCTGCATGAGACAAATGGTGGTTACACCAGATACTGACTGGTTTACTGATCCGCACCCCTACCTTTTTTTTTTAAGGTATCTGTGACCAAAAGATGCATATCTGTATTCCCAGTCATGTGAAATCCATAGATATTAGGGCCTAACGAATTTATTTCAATTGACTGATTTCCTTATATGAACTGTAACTCAGTAAAATCTTTGAAATTGTTGCATGTTGTGTTTATATTTTTGTTCAGTGTACTTCAGGGAACCAGGGTTATGATAATAACCTAATGTCTCTATTTTTCTTTACTGCAGCTCAATGCTTCCAGTGCAGCCCACTGTGGGACCAGCCTTTAGTTTAGAACTTGACGTGGATGATGGCGAAGTAGAAAACTATGAGGTAAGACTTTCTAAGGAAAAAAGGAGTTTGTCCAATATACATAGAATACAAAAAATAAGAACATTTGGATAGGGCAAAGCCATTTGATACAATGGGGATTATGGTTGAAGTTGATTAACTCTAAAAAATGTATATTGTGTTGGACTTCAAAATTTCTGGACACGAAGAGTTACTACCATTTACCTTTGATAGTGCAGCATTGTGATCAGATCCAAAGTAATATTTTGAGATATTCAGAGTTACAATAAGAGAGATATCTGTACAATAACTGTTTTTGTGCTGCTTGTCATAGAATATGAAATTACTAGGAGCATGTTTACTGTCTCTGCAGGCGCTGCTAAACCTGGCAGAGCGACTAGGAGAAGCCAAACCCAGGGGCCTGACGAAGGCAGACATTGAACAGCTTCCATCCTACAGGTTCAACCCCAACAACCACCAGTCTGAACAGACCTTGTAAGTACCCCCCTGCCACACACACACACACACACACACACACACACACACACACACACACAGAGTTTAACTATAATCTTATATCAATCAGCCTGTTTTTTAAAAGTTGTAATATAATCTTAAATCAGTCTGTTTTTAAATCTTTTAAGAGCAAAACATGTTGACACTTCATCTGTATACTACCCGTTCTATTTTGATGATCTCACTGTTTGACTTGATGGCTTTTGACGATTTTTCTTTTCATCTGCTGGGTCATTTTATTGATAACAGTGCCACGGAGAACTATGAAAAGTGTTGGGAGTTTAATTGTTTCTGTATCTGCTGCCCCCTTCAGACTACCTTCTGGTGGAGAGGCACAGTGGGCAATTAACTAATATGTATCATGTGCTCCCATTTACAACCAAAAGCATTTGTAGTTAAAATGCATTTTATTTTTGTTCAGTTTTTTTTTTTCTTTTTTAAACAGTATTAAAAAAAACTAACCTCTGAATGATCTTTTCTTATTCTAGGTGTGTAGTTTGTATGTGTGATTTTGAGTCCAGGCAGCTACTTCGAGTCTTACCCTGTAACCATGAGTTCCATGCCAAGTGTGTTGACAAATGGCTAAAGGTAAGTAGCAGGGATCCTGTAAAGAAATGCAAACTTTTTCTACAACTTGAGTAGAGCTAAGCTAGATTTTACAGTTATGGTAGTCCCCTAATAAAACATGGAACAGCATTACAATGCTACCATGTGTTTCCCTTTCAAGTACAAAATGTAACCATTACCTAATGGATGTTTACCTCCTAAAGACTCCGAAACCTGAATAAGATATATTAAAGCTGCTCCACCGAACCTGTGACGCAGGCATGCCCGCCCCCTAGGGCATAAAAGGACTGCACGCACAGAACTCAGCATCGTTTTAACTGTCAGAGAGAACTGAACCTGATAGGAGAGCCTATCAGATAAGTACTTGATGCTTTTATCTGCATATATACTCGCTAATTTTGTGTATTACACTAATTTATGCGATAACTATTATACAATGGCAAGAAAATTCCTGAGCTCTGATTGGTCAACCCTGCAGATCTAGTACCGGCAACCTCCTCACTGAAAACCTAGACGACTTGGCAATCTGCCACAACTGTCAATAACACCTTAATTTTACCGTAAACAACACGACAACTGTGGAAACCTCGTTTGGCAAAGAGCCTTCAAACACAGAGCAGCCAGGAAACCAGACAGCACCTCTCAATGAGGAAAAAAAAACAAAAAAAGACACCTGGAGATCGACTCTGATGGGCTAGACAAGATAGAATCTAACAGAAATTAAGCATTCCACGAAACGACAAACCAACTGGCAGTTATTTATGACTGGGTGAGTGAGAGTAACACAAATATAGACTTGAAAACGGTCACACTAGAACACTTTAATACAGTTCTACGACAGTTTTATGTCAGAAATGGTGGAAATGGCTCCGGAGATCCGTGTGGCATAAGCAGTTGTGTGGGTCTGAGAGTGGGGTTAAACAGACACTTAAATGCACCGTCCCTGACTCGCAACATTAATATACTATTAGAATAGGGATGTCACAGTATACCGGTTTTATGGTAAACCGTGTTATAAACTGCCACTGTTTTGAAACCGCAACCATTTTTCTACACCATGATTACCGAGTTCACACGGTTTAAGGTGATATGGGCGTGGTTTTTTTTATTCACAGTTTGTCCATTGTTGAGCCACTATGTTCATACTGTGTTAGTTCTGAAAATTGCCATGCATGAGATTATCTGCGTAGATGCCGCTTAACTTTGCAACAGTGTCATACTCACCTTAACATTTCTTCTTTCCTTTGTGTTCGTTGCTGTTAACATGCAGTACAAAAAAGTATAATAAAAAAAAAATAAAAGTATAATATATATATTTGCAGGCGCTCTCTTCTCATCATTAAGTTTTGCACTCTGCTGAGAGATCAGTGGGCGGGCTATTTGCTAGATAACACTGCTTTCTTAACTCAAGGGTTTTCAACCTTTTTTTTAAACTGTACCCCTTTTGTTGGAAGGTGTCAGCTAAAGTACCCTTTACAATTTTCACTCAATGAATGGTAGCACAGTTGCAATAAAAGGCAGAATAATCTAGTTAACACATTTATTTTTTCTCCTGTTCATTTAATGTATAATTGAACACAACAGCCTGGGACTGACAGATTGCAGAGACAGAAAACCAAACAGTAGGCTTCATTCTTAAAACTTGGATGCAAAGAATTAGAAGGTAGTACTTGGGAATCTTTCGCTTTCTATTGGGAAAAGTCACTGTAAATAATAGAAAATAGTCTGCACTGTAAATGTTTATCACGTTCTATTTTCTTCCCACCTCAGCATAATTGTGTGCTGTTTAAAATGTTTGTAATGTCAAAAACATAAACCTTATAAAACTGTAATAACTAGAGTTGCTAGCAACTATAAAGGCTTCCGAGCAGTTATTGTGAAATTTAAGTGCATTGGTTGTTATAGCTCAAACGTTGTTATTACAGATCATTTTGGACACAGCTGACTGTGTCAATTTTGAAAAAAAATATTGGAAGCATTGATTATCAGCAAATTAAAATGTTATTTGGATACAAACAATATCCTAACTAGCTTTTATAGTGAAATGTATTTAAGAAATCAGCTTCATTCAATTGCTGGCATTAGTTCCCTGAAGCCTGCAAACTCAGAAGTTTTAAGAATTTATATGCAGCTGTGTCTGTGTTACAGACAGTGCAAACATTTGGACAAAACATCACTGTTGTCTGAGGAAGATCTTTTTGTGAACTGATACTGTATTTTGATAATGGTTTTGAAGGAAACTGTCAACGACACAGAATACGCGTTTCAGCTGCTGCGTTCTGTTACCCAGACCTTGCTGCGCCGGCTGCTCTTGGCTGCTGTCTTTCTGACGTCACACGCAGCTTTTAGAGAAACGCCTTCTCTAAACCTTGCAGCTCAGAACACATGTTCAATGAGGTTTATCTACATTTGTGTGGACTGTCATCAGTCAGTTTAATGTAATTGATTAACATTAACTTTATTATAAAATGATACATCACTTATCACAGATGTAGTACATTTTGTTTGTTTAAATAATTGATTTATTTATTTAATATAGCGTTGACAAGGCTGTTCATGTCTTCATTGTATAATGATAAAATGTCGTTCGCCTCCGCTAACAAGGTGGCAGCAGTAGTTTTAGTGGTTATTTGCATTACGATTAGCAGGTCAATCGTGATCATTGCATCGTCCCTTTGGTTCTCAGTAATGTTACGAAAAAATGGCAAATAATAGTATATAAAAAAAAAAAAAAATCAGAGTTACAAAAATAACGTGGGCACACATACACACAGACACACACACACACACACACACACACACACACACACACACACACACACATATATATATATATTTATATAAACATTATATGATATACTATTAGGGTAGGGCAATATCATTTTTATCAGGAATTACCCGTTTTTATGGTCATAGGTGGCCCCTTGTGGTAAACTTTAGAAAGTAAATCTCCGTTTTTGTACACATCCTATGAACGCTGTCAATGTGAAACAAAACAAAAATCAAAGAGTTTGCAATCAGAGGCAAAAGGAGCTACAAGTTGTGAAAATGAAACAAATGGATGGTGACATTGAAGTTTATGAACACAATAAAAACTGAACAAACAGCACGATTAGCAACAACACGTTGGCTACCAGATGTCAAATTATATTATTTTCGCTAATACATTTTTAAGAGGTAGTACGAAGTACAATAAGTTAGTGTCTACTGACATCTACACAACGAACACCCACTGAAATATGCATTAAAAAAAAAAAGATAGTTTGATGGTTTAACATGCAGGCTAGTTAAAAAATAAACCGTTGACAAACCAGGACCATTTTTAAGGTGCTACACTGCGTGTAAATTACTAAGAATATTTTTTCTTACTTACTGTTTATTTCGCCGCTGGGATACTGAACTGAAGCCTGAACAGGGTCTAAACACGCATGGGATTCAGACTAAACCACGTGGAATATTTAGGTAAACATTTTGAAAGAAAATATATATATATATATATATATATATATATATATATATATATATATATATATATATATATATATATATATATATATATATATATATATATATATTAATATGCTTAATATTGAGAGAAAATATAAATAACCAGATTGCCTTGAAGATTAGCCTCCAGTCTACCATGATATAGCTACTATTTTTCTGACTTGCGAGTTCAATTGCTAGAAATATCAAGAGCACAATACTGTGTATACTGCATGATTACTGATTTGTACCGAGTTGTGTTAAACTGTATTACAGCTGCAGTCTTGATAGAGTAGGCCGACTGAGAAATATGTTCGAGTTTGGTCTGTGGAAAAGGTGGCAGCCCTACTTACACTGTGTGTGTTTGTGTGTGTGTCAGTATGTGTACCGTTCTGTACATGCCTTCATGTCCACGAGGTTATTTTAAGTAAACAATGATTACGGCAGTAAAGCAGCGCAGCTCTAATTATACTAAAATGTCCACTTTTTGGAAGGATTCTCTGTGAATAACCGTGCGAGCTTCACCGCTACAATTGGATTTCATAGAGCAAGCGATTCTGAAGAGTTCTGCCTTTAACTTTTCATTACCAAAAATAATTAGTTAAAAGAAAGATTCGCTCACAAAGTTGACTCCCTCACCCCCACCGTTATGCGTCTTTTAAGTGGGTTACAGGTGCGGTTCGTTGCATCATATTCTGGATTTGTGATTGCTGTTTTACCACAGTTCAGTCATAAAAATAATTTTATTCTGATTTTTAAACGAACTGTACAGCGTGTGACTTGTACATCTCATGTATTATACATTTTATTGTTTTGATTGTCTTCTGGTTTAAATGGTGCATTTTTTTTCTACTGGTTCCGCTATCAATACAATAGCGTTTCACACACATCTCACTTTACAGTACATTTCTGTACAAACTGAGATCACTATTTTTTTCTAAACAATCTTATTACGATTTATAAACAAACTGTACTGATGTGACTTGTAAAGCCTGTATTATACTTGTTATTGTTTTGATTGTCTTCTGGTTTAAAAAGCACAGGGCAGTTTTTTTTTTCTTCCTATGGATGCTGTACAGCTGCATCAGGGCTTCAGAAAATGTTTTCTTAGTTTACAGTATGTGTCTTTATATACTGTACTGTGTGTACCGTGTTTTAAGTTGCATGAGTTAGTGAAACTGTTCTTTCTAGACACCAGCGAACAATGGCTGCTTCAAGAAATATTTTTTTCCTAGACTGCTGTTTTCCATGGTAGCAGTGCCCCAGTGGTAGGAATTTATCATTTCAGGGTGAAAAATGGGTAAAACTGGCATGTCACCCATATTGATTGGCTCATGGCGGCCATGTTTGTTTATGTAGGAACTTGTCCTAAATAACTTTTTTAGAGGAAACTACAAAGGTAATGTATACCCAAGATTCACATCAAACGGCCAAAGGGTTCATGAGTTGTCATTTAAGCGTTTTATGCAAAATCCAACAGCCGCTACACCATGTGACCGATCCATTTTTCCTTAAGTGGAATCAGTCGTGGACATGAGCGCACTATGTAGAAAAATACTCACAGCTGTACTTTTTACCATTCATGAGAAGAAAAATTTTGAATATTGTCTAAACTTTTCAGTAAACCCGAAATGGCTGCCACACCATGTGACCAAAGGCCGCCATATTGACCACGGTACAACGTCCCATAGTCCTCTACATCCGTGCCGAATTTCGTGTGGTTTGGTGCAGCCGTTTAAATGTTATAGGCAGTTTTAGAGTCAGTTGCGTATGCAGATGATGTCATCCAGCATGGCCACCATGGTTTTCACAGTAGCAACTTCCCTTGAACAAGCATAACAGATGACCATACTGAGATGTTTTATTCCAATTTTTGTTTCAATCAGATAAGCGGTTTCAGAGAAGGTGATGTTTGAATTTTGATGATTTTATATTTTTATAGTAATTTTATGACATTAGTTGTTGCCAGACCACAGTACCAATCAGCTTCATATTAACTATAGTTAATGAGGGCCTATCCCTCAACATGTGTAGCAATTTTCAGAACTCTGCATTAAGTTGTTTTCAGTACATAGGCGTTTTAACAAATTCAGCAAAATCCAATAATGCTGCAGGACTACGTGACTTAAGCAAATTTGCCGAATATCACCGACTATTGCACATCTACCAGCGTACCGAATTTCATGAGTTTTTTTAGCAACTTTTGCAAGAAAAATAAATAAATAAATAATTATAAGAATAATCCTAACAAAAACAATAGGCTTCCCCAGACATTGGCTTTGAAGCCTAATTACTAACTAAAGATGATCCAAAGGGACTCTGTACAACTTTGTCGCTTTGCACTTCCTGACTTTTGCCTTTTTCTTTTGCAAGTAAGAAATGTATCAAACACTGAACACATATTCAACCAGCTGCTATTGCTGTTAATAAAATGGAACTACGTAATAAACAAAAAAGTATGATGACTATGTATGTTTACCAGAGCATTTATACTTCTAAAAAATGCAGAAACACTGTGCTTCACTGATACGATGAGCAGCACAGACTGTTCTGTAGGTACAATAACCAGACACCTGCTTCACCGATATATCGGAGTGTAAATCCACGCAATTGAAACCGTGCATGCGTACAGGTGGAAAATGTGGACGTGATGGATTCTGTGGTTTTTTTCATTAGCCGTTCACTTTGAGCTGCTAAACAAAGATTAAATAAGTGTACATCGTGGTTTAGAGAATGTATAATACATTTTAAAAAATCGTTATTTGTTCTTACTTTGATTTTTATTTCTGCATTTCTGAGTCGTCCTGCGTACCCCCTATGAACCTTACAAGTACCCCCGGTGGTACACGTACCCCTGGTTGATAACCCCCGTCTTACAAATAGGTTGCTGTCCAAACTGATAAAGATGATGAGGGTATTCAGTTGCAGTGCTCACATCCTTACCCCCATTTCCACATTTTATTGTGTTACAACATGGAATCAAAATGGATTTAATTAGGAGTTTTTGCCACTGATCAACACAAAAAAGTCCATAATGGCAAAGTGAAAAATAAAATCTAGAAATTGTTCTAAATTAATTACAAATAGAAAATAGAAAATAATTGATTGCATAAGTATTCACCCCCTTTGCTATTTGCACACCTAAATAAACTCTGGTGCAACCAATTGTCTTTAGAAGTCACATAATTAGCTGAATGGAGTCCACCTGTAAGAACATTTCCAAGGCATTGAATATCCCTCGGAGCACAGTAAAGTCCATTATTAAGAAATGGAGAGAAAATGGCACAACTGTGAATCTGTCTAGAACAGGTCGTCCTCAAAAACTGAGTATCCGGGCAAGAAGGGCACTAGTCAGGGAGGCCACCAAGAGGCCTATGGTAACTCTAAAGGAGTTACAGTCTTCCATGACTGAGCTGGGAGACTGTGCATATGGCAACAATATTCTGGGTGCTTCACAAAACTGGCCTTTATGGGAGTGGCAAATAAAAGCTTGTTGAAAAAAACTCACATCAAATCTCGGATAGTTTGCCAGAAGGCATGTGGGAGACTCTGAGACCAGGTGGAAGAAGATTCTATGGTCTGATGAGACCAAAATAGAGCTTTTTGTCCTCAACGCTAAGCTCTATGTTTGGCGCAAGCCTAACACAGCACATCATCCTGAGAACACCGTCTCTACCGTGAAGCATGGTGGTGGCAGCATCATGCTATGGGAAGCTTCTCTGGGCCAGGGCCTGGAAAGCTCATGAAGATAGAGGGCAAAATGGATGCAGCAAAGTACAGAGAAACCCTGGAGGAAAACCTGCTGAAGTCTACAAGAGACCTGGGACTTGGGAGAAGATTCATCTTCCAGCAGGACAATGACCCCAAACATACAGCCAAAGCCACACTGTAGTGGCTTAAAAACAAAAAAGTTGAAAATTGCTGTTCACCAAAGGTCCCCATCCAACTTGACGGAGCTTGAGCAATTTTGCAAAGAAGAATGGGCAAAAATTGCAGTGTCCAGATGTGCAAAGCTGGTAGAGACTTATCCAAATAGACTCATGGCTGTAATTGCTGCCAAAGGTGCCTCTACCAAATATTGACTCAAGGGGGTGAATACTTATGCAATCAAATCAATCAATTATTTTCTGTTTTGTATTTGTAATTAATTTATAACAATTTGTAGATTTTATTTTTCACTTTGACATTATGGACTTTTTTTGTGTTGATCAGTGGCAAAAACTCCTAATTAAATCCATTTTGATTCCATGTTGTAACACAATAAAATGTGGAAAAGTCCAAGGGGGGTGAATACTTTTGAGAGCCACTGTACTTCCAGTTAGGTAGTGCCTGATAGGACTGTAATACCAGTGTGTTGTATTTGTTTTAAAATTTTTAAGTTATTTTTCTTGTTTATATGACTTGACTTGAGTGTATTTCTTTAAATAGCCATTTTAAAACGGATTACAAAAAATGAAATTATACTGTGGTACAAAGTTAACCGTGGTATTTTTTTGACGGTTGCCATACCGTCAAAATTTGATACTGTGACATCCCTATATTAGAACATCATAGTTAATACTTTACTACAGTTGTAAATGAAAAACAGGAACTGTTTTATTTCCACATTTGTCTAATTAAAATCTCTTTTAACCATATGAAATTTGTCTTATTTGCTATTTTTTTACAGCGTGAGCCATTGTATAATTGGTATAATGCATTCCAGGTGTTGTGCTGGGATGAAATCACAACCTCAGACGTGATGTTATCCCAGCACAATGTACGCCCTGTCATACATTATTCCTTTAACATTGTATTAGTTTCTAATTACACGTATTTGTGCACACAGCCTGTTTGTCACGTCTCACAGAGTCCTTGTGCCCCATGTGAAGCCGGTGGCTGTATCGCCTCTTCCCAGGGTCCAAGTCGACTTGAGTCGACGTTTAAAATTAAAATTAGTGTTTGTAACTATGTTTATTATTTTTTGATCTGTAAATATTTTTAGTACTGTTTTCTGTGAGATTTTTTTTCCCCAGGCAAGGTATCTGTAAAAAATAAAAATAAATAAATAAATCCCAGTACCGTTCCTGGTCCCCAGTACCAGAGTACTTGGTTTGGGTCTTGACCCGCCCTGTGGTTGTTTGAGCAGACTGAGGCAGCAGATGTATATTACTGTATACTGCATTGCTACTTGCATCATGCCTGGGTTTTATCCCTGTGATTTCTACAAGACCAGTCTGCAGGTTAAGAACATAAGAACATAAGAACATAAGAAAGTTTACAAACGAGAGGAGGCCATTCGGCCCATCTTGCTCGTTCGGTTGTTAGTAGCTTATTGATCCCAAAATCTCATCAAGCAGCTTCTTGAAGGATCCCAGGGTGTCAGCTTCAACAACATTACTGGGGAGTTGATTCCAGACCCTCACAATTCTCTGTGTAAAAAAGTGTCTCCTATTTTCTGTTCTGAATGCCCCTTTTTCTAAACTCCATTTGTGACCCCTGGTCCTTGTTTCTTTTTTCAGGCTGAAAAAGTCCCTTGGGTCGACACTGTCAATACCTTTTAGAATTTTGAATGCTTGAATTAGGTCGCCACGTAGTCTTCTTTGTTCAAGACTGAACAGATTCAATTCTTTTAGCCTGTCTGCATATGACATGCGTTTTAAGCCCGGAATAATTCTGGTCGCTCTTCTTTGCACTCTTTCTAGAGCAGCAATATTTTTTTTATAACGAGGTGACCAGAACTGAACACAGTATTCAAGATGTGCTCCTCCTGTCTTGGGCCAGAGCATGCCAAGAGGCACTAACTAACCTCAGTTTCTACAAGTTTTGTGCAACTTTCTCTAAGCACACACTGGAGAGATGGTGTGTCTTGTTCTACAGAGTGCTCTATGTCCATTACACCAGAACAACACGTTTCCCCATCATTCTCTGTTGAAGAGGTGGCTGCATCCTCTCCACTTAGCTCTGTGCCAATTGACAGCAGGCGACATGCCCGGGGAAAAACCCCACGTAGGAACCGTCTTCACAGTCTTCTTCCTCACCAATCCAACAGATCGGCAGACTCTGAACAGCTCCACCTGCCCCCCTGTCTCTTTGGGGCATCCATTCATCCTGAGGAGGTGAGCGAACAGGAGCTGACGTTCCCTTCTGAAGATAAGGAGTCAGACAGCAGTTTTGCAAGTACCCTGGCCTACAGATGACACATGACAGTCCGTCTTTGATGATGAGCCTGCTGCCTCTCCCATGTCCCTCCAGTGTACCCACATTTTCTTTCTGAAATCCAGTCATCCTGGGGTCACCCGGTTACTGCTCCCGCTACCGCGCCTAAACTAGCGCCCCTGACCAAAGACACTAGCTGCCCTAGGAAGCAGTGTTGGGTCTCAGAAGTGATTATTCAGCCGGTGTGTCTGCTACAAGGCTGGGCAATTACAACAGCATACTGGTAGCTTACCAGGCCTGTTTGTTGAGGTCACTTTTCTGAGAGTCACAGACCCTCACCACCAGAGGAGCTGCATTTGGTGAACAAATACCTGCTTCATGTCTCCATATTGAACGGGCAGGCTGGGGGGTGGGAATCTGGCTGCTTTGATATCCGCAAGAAGGCAGCTTTGGCTTTCCCAGACCCACGTGCCTGATGTGGATAAAGCACCGCTGTTAGATGCCTTCATTTCACCAGGGCATACTGAGATGCTACAGAGCTCTCACCACACATGGGAGTCCACAAAGGAGTGTGCGTCTGCTTCCCAAGTGACCACCCCCAGTGAGCAAACTGGTGCCCAAAGCCCCAGCAGCCTTATAGACCGGCACAGCCGGCTGCAACTACTGCCAGAGGTGGTTTTCATAACCGGCCTGCGGCTGTGCCGTTGGGGCTTTAACAAGTTCCACCTCCAGGCGCAGAAACAAAAGCCTAAGCCACAAGTCCAGCATTAGCCCTAGGAGCTTGCTGCCACAGGCCTAGGGCCCCTTTTCAGGGAACCACATGGGGTGTTGGTGTCAGTGCACAATGGACATCTGGGTGCTTACTACTGTTCATACCAGCTACTCTCTGCAGTTCAAGCACGGTACCCCTCCTTTTCGGGGCGTGACTCCAACATTAGTCATGGACCCGCAAGACATTGCAGTAGTGTCTCAGGAGGTGGCAGCTCTGCTGTAAAAATGGGATATTTGCACAATGACCCTCTCTAATTGAAGGAAGGGTTCTACTTTAGGTACTTCCTAGTGGGATGGTGGCCTCAGATCAGTCCGTGACCTCAATCTGTATGGAAGGAGTTTTAAAATATTGACTACGCAACAGCTGTTGCAGTCAATCACCCAATCTCCATCACATGCAGAGGTCCACACGGAGCTCGTCACTGGCCAACC
Source organism: Polyodon spathula (assembly GCF_017654505.1). NCBI lineage: Eukaryota > Metazoa > Chordata > Actinopteri > Acipenseriformes > Polyodontidae > Polyodon > Polyodon spathula. Next base: position 61,805,514 of record NC_054535.1, read on the forward strand.
ACCTTGGTTGGACCTGTTGGTTGATCGTGCAAAAAGCCAACTTACACCTCCGCCTACAGCCTCCTATGTGAGAGTGCACTCTGACTCCAGGTCCATGCTGTCCAGTCTGTTGGACGAAAGAATGCTGAATAGCCGCCTCTTTGGTGCTTTATTTCAGTTCAACAGAGCGCTCACAGTAGTGATGTTCCAGACTTCAAGGCTTGATGGTAGCAGCTTCCCAGACCCTTCCACTGGGTCTCCTTTGCACGTGCCCTCTCCAAAACTGGTTCGATAGCAGGGGTTTTCAGTCCACATTGAACCATGGCCGCCTATTCGCAGTGTCTCGCCACTGTCTGAAAGCGCTCTCTTGGTGGAAACAACCTGTGTTGGACAGCATCACCAGAAGGTAGGTCATCACCACGGACACATCCAGCCTGGGCTGGGGTACTGTGTGGAATGGCAGGGTCTCCATATAAATCTTTTGGAACTGCAGGCAGTTTATCTGACTTTAAGAATTTTTGCAGGAGGTTTAAAGGAGACGTTCTTGTCCATATGGGCAGCCACGACAGTGGTGGCTTACATAAACCTTCAGGGCGGCCTCAGGTCTCCTAGTCTCAGTCACATAGCCCACAAGCTTTTGCTCTTAGCACATCTCGGGCAGTACACCTGCCCGGGGTAACAAACTGAGTAGCATACCTGCTTTCAAGGGGAGTGCCCAGCGCCAGAATTGAGGCTACACCCTAGGAGAGATTCGGGAGAGTGGCGATAGATCTCTTTGCCTCCCAGGAATCGACCCACTGTTCCCTCTGGATCTCCATAACAGGAGACGGGGACCCGTTGGTGATAGATAGGGCCACAGCGCATACTTTTACGTGCTTCTACCGACTGGTCATAGATCAGCAGAACCCTGGTTTTGGGGGCAGCCACTCATTCTGCCTTTTAACACACTTTCATTGTGTTTCACTTCAAGTCCCGGGGTAGGTAGCCACACATATTAATCGGACTGCTGGTTTTTAAATGCAAAGGTTGCTCAGTGTAACCTTGCAGCATATATACTATACTGTGGACCATATGCCATAAAACCTCAATAGGTCCAGCCAAAATGCTAAAGGTAGTTTGTCTTCCTTTTTAGAACATCTGCTGGTGCTGCAAGTCCTGCATATTGTATACCATTCAGTAATGGTTCCATTTTATACTTGAAAGGGAAGGTTAGGTTATTATCGTAACCCTGGTTCCCTGAAATGAAAGGGTAACCATTATCCTTCAAGATCGCTGCGTTCACTCCAACGCAACAGGCCTCTAAAGAAAATGGCGCTGAGCCCCTTGCAACGGTCGCTGGTATCTCCCCCAATTTTTATACATACAACTTTAAAATGGTATCATATATTGGATTATGCTAGACATTTCTAGACTGATATCAATTCCAATCTGTGTAAATGACTAATCTGAACCATCCCAAATGGTTTGAGATAACAAGAATCTACTGTCACTTGCACCTAGTGGTTAAAAATGGCATTTGATGTTGCCTAGACATAGAACCCATCATTGGAAATCAATTCTAAGTGTTATTGTACTTGTTGGAACAAATGCAACTCTACTAAAAAAATATTGCACCCTAATTTTTTTTTTTTTTCCCTCCATCCTAGGCAAACCGTACCTGTCCAATCTGCAGAGCTGATGCTTCAGAAGTGCATCGTGATTCTGAATGACCAATGAAATAACACCATTCTTGTCTGGGTGTTCCTATTTACATGTATATACAGACTTCTCATTGAACTTACTCCTCATGTGTCCCTCATTTATCTTTATTTTGGCTTCCAGCCTTCCTTTTTACACAAAAAAAAAATGTGACCTTTCTTTGCACTGTGTGATTTAATCAAAATATTAAGCCTCTATAGTCTTCAATTATGAATTATGGGATTGTTTATACTAACTGTCTGATTGGAACTCCAAAGATTATAATAATTATGTCTATTATTGTTATTATTATTATTATTATTAGCTTCGTTTTTATATGTGTGCACTAACATTCCCCAGTGTTATATGTGTGTGCACTGACATTCCCCGGTGTTGTGTGTGTGTGCACTGACTTTCCCCGGTGTGTGTGTGCATTCTGCTTTTTGAGTGTTGCGCTAAAGATTACAGTGGACGTGATCTTTAAGCATGCCCTTTTTATATATGAACATGTATATAAAAGAAAAAAAAGAAATGTGGTAGGTGAAAAAGCCGAATATAGCAATCTACTTTATATAGAGCCTTTAGAGACTGTGAGCTGGTGCGATCGCAGTGTGGATGAGCATGTGCTTGTAGCCACATGTACTTGTGTGAATATGTGCGTAAGCGGGTTTGCTTTTTCAAGAATGAATGTAATTGGTAACCCTTATATGCCTGCATGTAATGAGACAGGTGTGGGTTTGTGTACGTGTGTGATATTAATTATCCCGCCATATATAATCTTGTGTGTTATTTATACAGTACTAGTACTGTACACAGGTTTCTTCCTTTTATATCCTAGCTGCGCACTGAATTCTCAGGGTACAGCAAGTCTTGAATCGTATGTAGTTTGGCTTTTCTGGCCTCTTCTGAGAACACGTCATTGTTACACAAACCGTGCGCTTGTCCTTTTTCCTTTTACTTTTTGACATAAACATGCTGGTGTGTGGAAATGGTCTTTTTCTCATGGCAGGATGTTTGAAAGGATTGCTTTTGATTTTGCTCTACACTGCTAGATTAAAGTCGTAAATATTTCTACACAAACTTTTTCAGATTTTCCCCCAAAAATTTTAGCTATAAGGGATTGAGATACCCACTAACCAATGATTTCAAAACTGAAGAAATAGAGAAAAAAATATTCTTCTAAATTTTTTGTCTGAAAGCCACCTTTATTTACAATGTGACTATGAATTCTCAAATGTGTATTTTGTTTTGTGTATTCAGATTTCAGGAATCACCTCTATACTGCCAGAAACATTGAGCTAATAACATACTGATATGTTAATGTAGTCCTAATTGGAAATAACTTTCCATTATACAGTTGTTTGTGGTGCAAAGAAAAAAGCATTTTGCCCCTAAAACAATAACAAAACCATTTGGCAACACATCAGAACAAAGGAGAACCAACAGTGACTTGATTATTAAACTGGAAGATTTTTTCCTGCTGGTTATATATGAATAGATGCATAATTTAGGGTGATCTGCAGAAAGCACTCCTAAAACACAGATGTAACAATACACTACACTCTAGGGTATTTTTTGAATAGCTGAATAGTTGTAGATTCCAATACCATTATTGTAAAATAAATAAAACTGCTTATTCTTAGACCTTTTTCCATTTATTATATTTTGTGATGGTAATAAAATACCCCATGGGTGGGGGGACACAAGTGGAATCAAAGTAGAGTTAAAGGGTACTGGTATTTAAATCCACCTTTTTAATAAAAAAAATATATCTCTGTCTACTGTTCATTAATTTATCACTTAAAAAATGTGCCGTACTTCAACATCTGGGTCTCTCGTTCCATGGGCTGTGCTGCACCTTGCCAATGTCTAAGTGCTGCTTTGTTCCCCACCACTACACCCCAAACTTCTACAACAGCATTGTGTCAGCTGCAATGTTGCTGCTTAGCACATTTTGGTTGTCAATTGTAACTTTTTAAATTTAATTTTTAACAGCACAAATACAAATTTCCTTATTTGCCAGACCATCAAATACTATTGCCTCTTACAAGGTCATTTGTAGGAGATTGAGGGTGGTAGGGGCAGGGTTTATGATTAGACTTACTCCTTTCCAGTGTTTATTTTTTAGGGACTCACAAAGTACTGCAATAAGCCACTAATCTTTTAAAGTACACATTTAACAGGTTCTCCACCTTCAGTTTGTCATTTCTAACCAGCTAAGCTTGTTCTGCTGCTGGTCAGAAGCAAAACATAAATGGAAAATGATCGCATTAAGCAGCAAAACACTTGCAACCTTTCACACAATTAACAGGGTTCTTCATATATCAATGAAGAACCAGGGTTGGCTCAAAAATAAATAAGGTAAAAGGTGATTGATTTATTATGGTATTTTGTGCCCCCACATCTGAAAAATGAGTGTTGAAAAGGAGCAAGCCTGTTCATGAATGTCATGCTTGTATGATTTTTTAAGCCAAAATGAACAGCCCCAGTAGTATTTTTCACAGTAGATAATAATGTGTTTGCAAACAGTTGCCTTATTGCGATGTGTATGGAGACCAACCAGTGGCTTAAATAGTGTGAACAAAAGTCATGCCAGAATGTTTTAACATGTGTATTTAAAACAGTCATATTCATAATCAAATAGTAATTCACATCATAATTATCCTTTATTTGCCTATAATACTACAGTCTAAAACTGAAATGTCTGTTGTCCGCTGTTGCAAATTGAAGTGATTGTTAGTGTGACAGATATGTGAATGCAGTTCATTTCCTGTTGCTGCCATTGTTTCCTAGGTTTGGGTGTGACAGGTAGTTGAGTTGCGTACTGTATGAATGTGGGCTGTATTGGATTCTTGTATCTGCTGGATACAAGTGTGTGCAGGAGCATTTTATTCACTGGCTAATTTGACTATTGGTTTTATCAATATGTGGTTCCAAAAAACATGTATGCAGGAGACCAGACAATTCCATCATTTTTATTCAAATTATTCGTTTGTTTTGGGTTGTTTTCCTCCCTAATAATTGTGCTCTTGAGATGGTTATTACCTCAGCCCATATCCTTAGCTAGTAGGCTGAGATTTCTGGGATTGCATTCTAGCCAACCATCAGTTTAGCAAGTGGCAACAGCTGTACTGTACAAGCCATAGTATGAGAACGGTAGTGCAATGGTATGTGGATCATTTGAGGGGGTGGGGAGCAGGAGCTTTAGGCTTTACACAATAATGGATGCACAAAAGATTGTAAACTAAGATTTAAACTATTTTTTTAAGTGAGGTGGGGTGGGGTGGGGCTACCATTATTATAAACTTACTACAGAACAGAACCTATTACTGAAATGCACACCTATTACAGGTGTGTGCAGTCAGCTTGGTGCTCCAGCACAGTATTGGAATAAATTAAGAAAGAAAACATTTAAAAAAAACTAATAAAATATACAGTTTATAAAATATATAGCTTTAAGTACAGAATTTGGGGTTACTTTTTGTATGAAACTGACACAAATTCAAATTAGGATGATTCATTGTTCTGGAGAGTTGTTCACACCAAATTGAATTGTCACACTCTCTTAAGGATAACCACTTCAGTAACTGTTTATTTCATGGATTGTGAGAAGTAGGCTTTCTTCCGAAGCTAGGTATTTATAAAACTAAAGCACACACGCACACAGTCTCAAACAACCCAGCTTGCAGCAGGCAGTGGGAGGAAAGGTGATTAACTGCCATGTGTTGTAATGAAGATAAATGTAATTAGAAGCCTCCACAGCATGTATGGTACACAAAGCATCAGGACTCAGTAGGATTTTGCTTTGCTTGTGTTGCCCAGGCCATGTCTGAGCATGCTGTACTATCCATTTGTGTTTTTGCATGATTTTGCCCCCCATTTTACAGTGCTGAGAAAAAGTTTGTGAACCCCTTACAATTTTCACATATTTCAAACCTAAAATGTTATTAGATCTTAATCTAAGTCGTAATACTAGATAAAGATAACCTGATTAAACAAATGAGACAAAAACTTTTTCAACATTTATTTATGCACAAATGATTCAACGTTCAATATCCATGCGTGAGAAAGTATGTGAACCTTTAGATTCAGTAACTGCTGACACCCCCTTGAGCAGCAATGACTTCAACTAAGCGTTTCCTGTAACTGTTGGTTAGTCTCTCACATCAGTTTTGAGGAATTTTGGCCCATTCCTCCTTACAGAACTGATTCAGCTCGTGACATTTGAGGGCTTTTTTGCATGGACAGCTCGCTTCAGGTCCTGCCACAACATTTCGATGGGGTTTAGGTCCGGACTTTGACTAGGCCATTCTAAAACGCAGAATTTCTTCTTCTGCAGCCATTCGTAGATCTGCTTGTATGTTTAGGATCATTGTCTTGCTGCATGACCCACTTTCGGTTCAGCTTCAGCTCACGAACAGATTGCCTGACATTCTTCTCTGGAATCTTCTAATACAATGCAGAATTCATGGTTGTGTCAATGATGGCAAGCCGTCCAGGTCCTGAGGCAGCAAAGCATCCCCAAACCATCACACTCCCACCACCATGCTTGACGGTTGGGATGAGGTTCTTCTATTCGAACGCAGTGTTTGGTTTTTGCCAAACAACGTTTCTCATTGAGGCCAAAAAGTTCTACCTTTGACTCGTCTGTCCAGAGAACATTTTTCCAGAAGTCTTTGGTGAACTTCAGAAGGGCAGCAATGTTCTTTTTAGAGAGAAGTGGTTTCCTCCTGGCAATCCTTCCATGAACACCATTCTTGTTCAGTCTTTTTCTGATAGTTGGGTCATGAACACTCACACTAGCCAAGGCGAGAGTGGCCTGCAGATCTTTGAGTGTTACTCTAGGGTTCTTTGTGACTTCCTTAATGATTTTCCGGTTTGTTCTTGGAGAGATTTTGGTAGGACGACCGCTCCTGGGTAGTGACTGTGGTCTTGAACTTTCTCCATTTGTAGACTATCTGTCTGACAGTGGAGGTGGAGCCCCAAATCCTTAGAAATGGTTATGCAACCCTTTCTAGACTGATGAGCATTAATAACCTTTTCTGAGGTCCTCAGAGATTTCTTTTGATCGTGGCATGACGTGTTTCCACACACCTGTATGGTGAAGACCAAACTCAAAGTTTCTGATATTTATATAGGGTGGGGCCTCCCAAACTCACCCATTAAGATCTACCTAATTATTTAAACACCTGATTCTAATTATCCCCTTAATTGAGCTGATAAAACCAGGGGTTCACTTACTTTTTCACATACCCTGAAAATTAATTACTCATTGTTTATCTAATTCATACATCTTTTTGTTTCAAAAGACATGGAATTGGTTAATATAAACCCTATTGGATATTTAAGAAAAGGTTTTGATTCAAGAAGACTATCATGGTAAAACACTGGAATTTCCATAATTTTCATTGGGGTTCACAAACTTTTTCTCGGCACTATAACTATGTTTAGAAAGACTAACTGGGCCTAAAGATAGTCCACATTTTTAATCCCCCAAATATTTGCCACGTATTCTTTATACATCAGTTTTGTTCAAAGTGTTTCTAAAACTTGATTAAAATGTAATGAATTCAGAGTAGCCAGCTTCTTAACTGTTTCTTTACAATTATCCACATTTTACTGTACTGTTGTTTTCCCTTTTTTAAACCCAATTCTTTGTTATTCAGCAGCATGTTTATGAATGGCCTGTGCACAAGTTAGGTATTTGTTTTCTCCTCTTTGGTACATTTCACAGTTACCTCATTTTGCTATTTATGTATTTCAGAATTTGCTAAAGAATATGAAAGCTTCTGTATTTTTTTATTTGTCTGATTCATTCAAGTGTTTTCATTAATTTCTTACACACTATTGTATCATTAACATGACATGTAGTTTCAAATGTATTATATATGTAACCAAATCATCTGAAGGCTTGATACATTTTTAACAAACTTTATACATTTTTTATGAGAGTTATTAGTAATGCTTTACTATGTAGTGCAATGAATTTTTATTTTTAATCCTTGTGCCCGATTTTGGATTTGGAAGGTTGTTCATTAATAAATGTATGATGTACACTTATCCTGTTGCTGTCTCTGTTTAAAAATAAATTTATTTTTAATGGGGAGCTGTACAACAAACACAGTAAGCCAATAGCTACAGTAGTGCATTCTGGGTGATAGATGAGTACCTATGATGTATGAGAAAAGGTTTGGTTTCTTTACCAATACAAGTATCGCAGTGCTGTGTCTTTGTGAAGGTAACTTGGTACTAGTGCACCTACAGGATGCCATGCTTATTAACTGTGTTCTGTATTCAGGGACACTAAGATGGTTAGTAAATGAGAGTTGTGGGTTTATCGGCCAATAAATGTCCCATCCCATCAAAATGTACAATATTTTTGCCTACTGAAATTAAAATAATTTGCCTGTGGTTGAGAAAAGGGCCACTATCTATTCAGGGAGACCATGATGCTAAGAAAGCAAGGTGGATTAAAATGGACAACAGGTGTTCCACACCCAACAGGGTTGGTTGAATACTTTTTTGAGTAATCATACAAATCTGGGAGGTCCATTACACAGATAATGGAAATAGGCACTTTGTTTGAATGCTGAAATTTCACATTTTTCTCAGTAAACCAATAATCTGAAAATAAACAGATCAGAAAAATAGGTTTTAATTTTAAAAAACACATTATGTAAAATTTGAACAGTATACTGTATAAGCAGGTGTTCACATAACTGGTACGCAGGTACACCAATAAGAAAAAGCTATTTTGGGATTAGTTTCGGATACCAAATTAGACAGCTGACAATATCTTAGTCTATGGCTGTATTATTTGGTATCCCCTGTACATTTCAGGCAGTGGGGCTTCTAGAAATGTCAAACTTGCAGTGTGTCTACCTGTGCCCCATTACCACACACAAAAGGTTTGATTGATATTGATTTACAATGAGAAACGGGGGATACCAAATAATACAGCCATAGACTAAAATATTGTCATCTGTCTAATTTGGTATCTCCTGTGTTTCTCACTGTCAATACTGTGTGTGTGCTGTATATAAAATAAATATATAAACAAATCTGTAAACAATAACTTTGTATGTAATACTTTATGAATTGTTAATATAATTTACATGACTCATGTTTATTCCAGACATAACAGCACAAAACACAGAGCAACAACATTCGTGAAAACTTTCATGATCATTTACTTTCAACTTTCAAGTTTTGAAATCCCAAAAATATATTTAAAAAATAGTCTACTTTAAATCGGCACAATCGTTTAGAAACAGGTCGCATAGTTAATACATTAAGCATTCATTATTTAAAGACTGTTTAAGCTACGCATGTAAAAGATGTTTTTAATGAAAACAAACTATAACTGAGTATACACATCACACATCACGCCGTCATACCTGACAAGTCTCCCATTTTGACCAGAACATTTGCATACGAAATTTCCTAGGTTTACCTTTTTTATTTTAAAATAAAATGCATTTTCATACGTTTGCCATGTGTATACAGACTTTTTACACTACTTTATACTCTTAAATGAAGATGGGGAAATGTTCATTACTGAGTTGGGAGGGTTTTGTTGAAACCAATATAACTTATTTAGACAAGATTTTGTTTTGTATATATACACAATGCCTATAGCAAGTCTACACCTCTGTGGCAGGAAATGGCATTGAGGTGACATCAGGCCAGAAGACAGAAGATTAACAAACAGGAAGGTACTGCAGTTCAAAAAGACGTGTGGTGCAACGTTTGGTAAACAAAAAATAAATAGTATATTTAAAAAAAACACACACTGCTCTCAGAGCGATAATAAAGGTTTAAATAAAACAAATCACAAACTAAAACTAAGGTCAGCCTGGGCAACTGCCTTCACTGATCCTTATTATTATTTTCAATTTCTCCTCTCTCCCTCTCATTCCGCCTCTCGAACACCCACCCCGAACTGAGAGCGCAGCAGACTGTTTATACCGTGTTTATAGCTGTTTAACTAGCTAGTTATTATTCTATTACCCCTCGGCCACAATCTGCACATGTTTATTTAATTACTCTGGCAGAGGAATAGCTGCTCCCTCGCCTCTGACAAAACACACTTAAACAATAACAACAACAAAACGCAGCGCTTTGAGTCATATATAAATAAGTACAACAAATACATCATAATACAAACACAAAATAACACGATACAGGGGCGGAGAGGGCGCGACACCGTTCTAAAAATAAACAACACAATACATTTAAGCAGGGCTTTCCTACCACCCTGCTGCAACCACCTTGAACTTTTTTTCACATTTTGTTGTGTCAGTGCCTTAGAGTTTCATGCATTTAAATGAGGATTTTTTTCCACTTATCTATACACCATACTCTACACTGTTAAGGGGAAAAAAGTTATATATTAAAAATTAAAAGCTGAAAGATCATAATTGGATAAGTCTCCATCCCCCTGAGTTAATACAGCTGTGAGTCTGTTGGGATAGGTCTCTACCAACTTTGCATGCTTAGATTTGGCAATATTTAACCATTCTTCTTTACAAAACTGTTCAAGCTCTGTCAAGTTCCTTGGGGAGCGTTGATGAACAATCTTCAAGTCATGCAACAGATTTGATTGGATTTAGGTCGGTGTCCTGACTGGGCCACTCAAGGACATTTAATCCAGTGTAGCTTTGGCTGTGTGCTTTGGTCCCAGTATCAGCTTTCTTGCAGAGGGCAGCAGGTTTTCCTAAAGGACTTCCCTGTACTTTGCTCCATTCATTTTCCCTTCTATCCTGACAAGTGCCCCAGTCCCTCCCGATGAGAAGCATCCCCATAAGATTCAAGGTGGGTTTTCTTGTCACCCTACCATACAGGCCAGATTTGTGGAGTGCCTGGGATATTGTTGTCACATACACACTCAGTCTTGGCCATAAAAGGCTGTAGCTCTTATAAAGTTGCCATTGGCCTCTTGGTAGCCTCTCTGATCAGTCTCCTCCTTTCTCAGTTTAGGGGGATGGCCTGATCTAGGCAGGGTCTTGGGGGTTCCATACACTTTCCACTTCTTAATAATCGTCTTGACCGTGCTCAAAGGTTGAGTCTTTGCTTTGAAATGCACTACCCAGCAGAGGTAACCTACAGGAACTGCTGAATTTATCCTGAAATCATGTGAATCAGTACAATTTAACACAGATGGAGGCCATTCACTTAGTGTGTGATTTTGAAGGCAATTGGTTACACCTGAGCTAGAATTTCTAGAATAATTTTTTCACTTGGAAGTTGTGGGGTAGGATGTGTAGATAAATGAAAAAAACAAATTATTTTAATAAATTTTAATTCCAGGCTGTAAGGCAACAAAAGGTGAAAATTTCGAAAGGGGGTAGAGACTTTCTATAGGCACTGTGTATGTGTCTATCTATCTATCTATCTATATCTATATCTATATCTATATCTATATCTATATCTATATATTGTAACACATGTAGCAGGACAGGGGGGTCTCCAATATAAATATGTTTTGTTTTGTGTTTTTTGTTTATGGCTCTTTGAGTGAAGAGCCTGACAGAAAGTCTAAAGGTCTGTTTAAAACCTACGTTTTAGTTTTATAAAAAATTTATTAAAGCGTTTGTTTGGTGTTATATGTCAGGTGAACAGCTTAGCTGTCCTGCATATTAGACAGGGACCTGCATTGTGTAGTGAGTGCTCAATGAGAGCTACGTGTTTGTTTTGTGTTGTGAATCAAAGTGCGCTGAAGCACTTAAATCGGTTTCATCTCTGGGTCACGTTTTAAATGGGCACAGACCCCAAAGCTACGGCCAGCTTGGCCATAATATATGTATATATAAAAGTGTGTTTATGGTTTTGTTTTGTGTGTGTCTTGGATCTGCAGGGAGGAGGTTAAATTCCTCCCTACCAAAATACATGTCAGTGTGTCTGGAGCATTAATTATGTAATTGTTGATTATTGATTAATTGGGCTTCCGCCACAGAATATAAGTCAGGAGAAATCCTTTGTCACCGTACGGTATATTGCCCACAGCGAAGTCCTAAAGCAGCCAATATGCCAGCTCCCTATAACTAAGAGAAATAAAAACCATATATCTTACCCCACACACCAGTATTTGAGATACAGAAAGCGAAATATAACGCTTACCCAATAATTAAAAGATTCAGCACCTCAGTCAGTCAAGATTCTCAGCAAGAGCACTGCAGGTAATGGACCAGGTTCAAGTCTTGTGTTAACAAACTTTGAAACCAATGCTAAAAAAAAAAAAAAAAAAAAGAGGTATATGAGAGGAACGGTAGTACCTCACGCCAAATTATCAGCGAAGTGCGAGAACTGCCTGACTCCTCTCTATACAGCAATCACAATTAACTTGTTTTTTCAACATGGAGAAATCCTTGGGAATGCACTTATTGTGACATATATCATTTATATTAAATCATTTATTTCTGTTTTAAAATGGAACCTTTGCCTGACAGATCTGACATGCATGGGATTTGGTGAAACTGTAACCTTCAGTTTGCAAGTGTGTTGTGTTACCGTCAGTGCTAGATAATTAGTTGAGAAAAACAGTATTTTAAAAGTCATCCAGCTGAGAATTCTCAGGACTGTTTTTGTTTTGGAGATTTGAGTCATCATCATTCTGAGATTATGATCTTGAGCTCTGAAAAATGTTGGTTTCCTCTCCGTGTAACTCTCATTGTGGTCCCTATTGGTGCAAGGAAGTACGGTTCCTTTCGATACTGGTTGATGAGAGTAACACTATTTGTAGTCCCCACTGGACAAAAAGGAACGTGCATTTTTCAGAGAATTAGCTATGCTGAAAGATAGCCTATATATTCGGTAAAAGTAAAACATTAATAAATATTGAAATAAATGAATACATAAATCAATACAGACATTTATTTCTTATCTATCTTAATATTTGTTTATTTTTCACTACCATATAAACACTGCCATTTAATACTGTATGAAACGAAAATAAATACTCAACAGTTCTTGTTCAATTGTATAGTAGTGAAGATTTTTGTATATAAAGCTTGTCATGCTTTCATATATTTTTACTTTCAAATTGAAAAATATATTGACCTGGACAATTGCTTTGTTGCAGGACTTGTCTGTTCAGTTTGTCTCGTCTGTCTTTTATGTTACATATATTGTAAGGGGGACGGGTCAGACCGTTACTTAGCATGGGAAGGGGGAGTGAGTGAATGAGTGGGGAGAATGTGTGTTGCTGTTTCGAGGTTTGCAGGGAGGTGGCCATTAAATGGCCAGCGTCTTATAAAGACAAGGGGGAGGACGTGTAATACGACCGGGAGGGGGTTAAAATCCTCCCTGCCAAAAAACATGTGAGAATGCACGTTTTGTGTATTGGTGTTAATTGTTTTATTATTAGTTACCCCTGCACCTGGTGTATATTGTAAATTAGAGCCAGGTGCAGGGAATTTAAAGAGAGCAGACAGTCTGTTCAGGGCTGCTGCAGTGTGGAGAGCCCAGTTGTGAGCGTGTGCAACCATCAAAAGGTATTGTTATGAAACTGTGTGTTGTAGTTTGTGGATGGGGAAACAGCTTAGCTGTCCCTTATTAGTCAGGGAAGATCATGTGTATAGTTAGTGCTCAAAAAAGAGCTAGGTGTTTTGTCTGTGTTTGTATTTTGTTTTTTTGTTTGTGTTTATTAAAAGTGCGCGCAAGCGCTATAAAATTCCATTTCTGTGTCCTGGGTCCTGGTTTAAAGGGGCAACGAACCCTGAGTTGCAGTTCTTTTACAATATATACATATATAATTAGCTCAAAGAGCCAGCTGCCCAACTTTTCGACATGTTGTTCATATCTTTCTCAGGGGAGCATGTGTTTGAATCAAAACATTGGAGGTATTTATAGTTTTTTGACAGCATGACAACTACTTATTGTTTACAGAACCCTATATAGTAATATTTTCACTCCACTTACATAACCGCTACGCTACACAGATTCACACCTTAACCCTTTCAACAGACTAGGCTACTATTTACATTTACTCTATCCAAACGGCAATACATTGCCTCAATATAGGTTTCACAATTTTGCAAAAAAAGTGATATCTGAAACAAAACACATTGGAAATGTGAAAAAGTGCCAAGTTATCAGAACTGCCCAACCATTTGAGGTGGAGATATCAAAAACACAAGACAAGTTTCAAGAAACCATTGGGGCAGCCTTGGCCAGCACAGAGCATAGGCACAACTGTAAAAGTGGTGGAGGTTGAGGTTACCCCAATTATTTCTACTAACTTGGCTTGTGTTTTTCAGGCACAATAAAAGCGGATCAAACTTGCATGAAAAACACAAGCTAAGTTAGAAGAAAGAACTGGATGAAATCTGCTCCAGGTTCCCAGCAAAAGGCAAAGTCTTGGTCAGTCTCTGTTCTCAGTGGGTCTGTCAAAGCCACTACTGGATTCTTTATCCATTGCTACGCAGCTCAGGTGTGGGTGACAGTTTTTAGGGCCTGATGTCTGCAAAACAACAGGCTCCCATCTTTGCATTTTCATTTCCATCATCAGTGGGGAAACCCCACAGAAATGAAGCTGGTTCTATCAAAGGCCCATACATGTCTGCCCCATACATTTTTAATTCAAAAAGGTGCAAGCACCTTGTACAAGGGAGCAAAGGTTTTAGGGTCACACATGACAAAGGAGACTCTGACAGAATTGGTTCTCATTCTGGGTGGACACAAAATCGATGACCATTTCAGCAACAAAGTATATGCTTATTGAACTAAATCCCAGCCTGAAAGCAGATTGGAGATAAAATTTGGATAAAAAACATATGGAGCAAAATGTCAGACCTACCTGTCGTCTGGTTTTCCACACTGTGGTGACCTGAAGAGGATCTATACTCACAGTAAGGGGCAGCATAGCCACCAAAAAAGTACCATCTACAAGTTTGATGAGGAAAAGGACAGGTGAGAGTCCAAACCCTCCACATCAGTTATGCAGGCCACAGTGGGGGGCTCTATACCGCTCCTTCCGCATGTATCACAGAAGGAGGAGTTCTGGGCCTTGATGCAGCGTGCAGCTGCTGCCACGGATGTTCCCTGGCCAGCGGAGCAGTAGGGAAAGGGGAACCACTTCTTAAAGCAGAAGGGGCATCCACAGCATGCCCTCCCCTTGTGCCAGGATTTTCTGGAGCTGGTACGCTCATCCTGGAGCAACCCAGCATCCACCCTCTCAGCCTCTAGGACAGCAGAGGCCCTGCTACACACCGCAGGAGCCCAAGAAGCAGGTCTAGGCACGTTCCCCACCATCGGGGACACAGTCACAGTACTAGTGCAGGGATCAACCCTTACCAAAGGGGACAAAGACCCTACCTGCCCTTCCAAGCCGTGCAGAACAACAGACGCCATGCTGAAAAAGGTATACGTGTCCACGGCACTGTCAGCTAGAGCAGCCAGTGCAATGGCTATACTGGTCCTGTACCAGACTCAGCTGGCTGAGAGGCTGCAGGAGTTGCAACGGAGGCAGACATAGTGGAAGGGATATTGGCAGCAAGCGCACAAAATGCACAAGAGCTGCAAGCAGTGAACCTGGCATTATCTCATTTTCGCCAGCAGTTAGTGCACAAACGTGCTGGTCTGGACGGACAATACTACAGTGGTAGCCTACATAAACAAGCAAGGCGGCCTGCGCTCGCCGGGCCTTCACCACGCAGAGCATAGACTCCTGACCTGGACGCACAGAAACTTGTGTTCCATCAGGGCAGTTCACTTCCCCGGTGTGGACAACAAGGCAGCAGACCTCCTGCCCAGAAGAGCTCCACATAGCTTGGAGTGGAGGCTGCATCCTCAAGTGGTGAAACAGATTTGGGAGAGGTTTCGACCTGCACGAGTCGACCTCTTGCCACAGCCAATTCCACTCATTGCCCCCTATGGTTCTCCATGGAGAGAGATGGGGACCCCCTGGGAGTAGATGCGCTAGCTCACCCCTGGCCACAGGGGCTATTGTATGTGTTCCCTCTGCTATCATTATTACCCGACACTACAGAGGATCAGGGTGGAGAGAGCACAGGTTTTGCAGGTTCTCCTCTCCGACATGTTGCCAGGTCAGCCGCGGCAGATGCCACTGCACAAGGACCTCCTGAGCCAAGCGGAAGGGTTATTATGGCACCCAAACCCAGCCCAGCTCCAACTCTGGGTCTGGCCATTGAATGGAGCCATCTATTCAGACGAGGTTTGCCAGATGCAGTAATAGAAACAATACAGTCTGCTAGAACGCCGAGCAATAGAGCCCAGGACTCATACAAATGGAAAGTTTTCCAAGACTGGTGCCTTGCCGAAGGTCACGATCCTGTGACTTGCCCTATTGAGACGATATTAACTTTCTTACAACACTAGTTTGACACAGGAAAATCAGCATCCACTTTGAAAGTATACCTGGCAGCAATATCAGTGTGCAATGACAAAATTGGCACATTTCCAGGCAGTGCAATTTCTTAAAGGGGCTCGGAGGCTTTGTTCTCCCATGAAAAGTATGGTCCCCAAGTGGGATCTAGAACTGGTACTGCGGGCCCCATTCGAGCCCATGGCATCAGCAGAACTGCGTTGTTTCTTTCAAGGTGGCATTTTTAATAACCATTACGTCTGCCAGACGAGTAAGTGAGCTTCATGCGCTGTCCATTGATGACACATGCATGGCTTTTACGGGCAATGACTCGCGGGTAACATTAAGAATAAATCCATCCTTTTTGCCAAAGGTTGTAACGATCACTCTGCACAACTGAGAAGCAGCTGTACTGTCCTCCCTAAGGAGATACTACTGGCCCAATATCTATAACTAACTAGGTCAGCAAGAGTGACAGACAGCAAAAGCAGGGACGTGACCTACTGTGAGGACGTCCCTCTTCAACAGGAGGTGGAAGGGACTTTCCCCTCACAGCAGGGCCCTGACAGGGCAGCTTTTTTATATATGCTCAGTGATTGACGGTCAGAGAAGCTCTTCCCATTCGGTAATGGTTGTCATTCCTTTTCAGGGAACCAGGGTTATGGTAATAATCTAACGATATCCATACACCTAGAATTTAAAAACAAAAACGGCAGACATATTGGAATTTATCGCAATAAACATGACAGACGAGATTTATGTAAATGTTGAACTTTTGGGAATCCGAAGTGTACATGAGATATTGAATGAATCTGAGTCGGATACCAATGATTGATTAAAGTAGTGAAAAAAAGCAAAAGTATTCAAATAAATTCAAAACTCGCCATTCTGATCACTCTGTTCCTTCTCCCTGAACTACAGAGTTTCCCTTTCCCATTTTAAAAATAAATAGTTTCTAAAGTTTAATATCTATTAAACTTTTAGCTTTTCACAAAAGATTTGGGTCCCTCTTAAAAGAGACTTTGGGGTTAAAAGATGTTTTGTTGCCGTTGCTCCTGCTGTCTGTTCTTCAGTCTGCCTGCCTGCTTGCCTGCTGCCACTGGACCCACCCCCTGCGCAGTTGTGTGATCTGATGCTGAACATTTATAAATTTGTCTCGACAGTTCCTGCCATACCTTAAATGTGTCCAGTACG
Organism: Polyodon spathula; assembly: GCF_017654505.1. NCBI lineage: Eukaryota > Metazoa > Chordata > Actinopteri > Acipenseriformes > Polyodontidae > Polyodon > Polyodon spathula. The sequence goes on from NC_054535.1 coordinate 61,822,687, forward strand.
ATGGTATCATGTCTTCTGCTGTGCCCTGCATTGTTTTAAATTGTTTCTTAACACTGGCCCAGTAGTTCTCCACGTTATCAAGCTGTAAATTGCAAAGTCAGTTTGATAAGTAACCGGGTATTCCATGCAAATACTCTAACATCTTTCTCGCCACTGTGAAGCTGTAGCACAAATCTGGTATGGATACCTCCTGTTTCTACCCTGGAAAATAAAGGATGATTAAAAAAAATGCACTCTCATCTGATACTATTGCAGATCTTGTGAGGAAGGGTTTGCGTGATTTAAAGGCAGTCTTATTGTGCCTCGTGAATTAAAGGCAGACTCATTTGTGCTGTGTCATGATGAAAATGGGCGTTAATGTTTTACTTTAAAATGTAACGAATAAACCAACAATAACAAGAAGTGTAACGAATCAAAACTGCATTTTCAATGGCAATGTTCAATTCAACATCTGAAATTATTTTTTAATTAATGCATTTTTGGTTTTATTTTTTTTTATGTTTTAAGGGACTATTTTTTTCCCAAGATCAGGCAGAGGTGGAAGGATATTTAATAAAAAATTACTTTTTTGTTAATTAAAACATGTTTTTACATTTCTGGCTTGTTTTTTTTGTAATGTTGGTTGATCCTTTTTATAAGCACAACAAGGCACTTCAGGGTATATCTCACACTAGTTCGTGCCTTATTGCTTACATATATACATCAATGTTTGATATATATGGATTGATATTTGATATATACATCAATGTTTGATATATATGGATTGATATTTGATATATACATCAATGTTTGATATTTGATATACAGTACCAGTCAAAAGTTTGAGTAAACCTGCTTGAAACCAGGTCGTTCATGATTATCTATGATTTTAACTGTATAAACTTGTCTAGAAACACTTAATATTTCATCATACATGTACTTATATAAGCTGATAACACTATGTAACACAGTTTTTGTTCCTGGGTAGTAAGTGTTATTTCCTAATTGCTTATGCCTCAAAAGTATAGAAAATGGCTATTATTCCCCACAAACTTTGCTTTTGTGACCAGGACAGTGATATTTCAAGATATCACTATTTCCAATGGGAAAACGAGCAAATTTGTGTCTTTTCGTTCACATAAAGTCAGAAAAAAACAACATAAGAATCCAAATTAACATGTATTTATACTAAAGTAATACGAAAATGACTACAAAAGATTTAGAAGTGAGTAGTTTTTCGAGATTTACGATTATACTGTAAATTTACTGTATAATCATAAATCTCCAAACTACTCACTTCTAAATCTTTTGTAGTCATTTTTGCAAGATTTTGTAGTCATTTTTTCGAGATTTACGATTATACTGTAAATTTACAGTATAATTATAAATCTCAAAACTACTCACTTTTAAATCTTTTGTAGTCATTTTTGTATTACTTTAGTATAAATACATGTTAATTTGGATTCATATGTTGTTTTTTTCTGACTTTATGTGAACGAAAAGACACAAAAGCTCCCGTTTTCCCATTGGAAATAGTGATATTTTGAAATATCACTGTCCTGGTCATAAAAGCAAAGTTTGTGGGGATTATAGCCATTTTCTATACTTTTGAGGCATATGCAATAGGAAATAACACTTACTACCCAGGAACAAAAAAAAATGTATTTTTAAATGAAAATGTAAATCTTGTCAATTTCAATGAAATGGTCACCCAAAGCAAGGGGATTTCAGTCTGAAGCCCAAGTCAGCTAAAAGTCTGAAATGTGTATAACACGGTGTTAGAACACTGGCCTAAGTATAAAAGTGTCTTTGTTAGATGTTCTCTGAGTTAACTAGCATGTTACCTAATTAACCTTTTGTCACCAATTATTGTTAACAGGTGAGGGTCCATGATTACTATAAAGATAGGTAGCATAGGCACAAGTTTGTCATTCCTGAATGAAAGGGAGTAGAAATTGACAAACTGCACTCAGTTAAGCAAAGAAAAAAGAGAATCTGTAATTACTTTAAGAAATGAAGGTTAATCTTTAAGACAAATCGCAAGAACTTTGCAAGTGTCTGTAACTGCTGTGGCCAAGACCGTCAAACGATTTGAAGAAACTGGCACTCATGAGGACCGAACAAGGTCAGGCAGGCCAAGGGTGACCTTCAAATCAGAGAACATGTTCGAGTCACAAGTCTGCGAAACCGGCAATTAACTGCCCCTGAAATACAAGCTCAGCTAAATGCTACTATAAGTACAGATGTTTCAACATCAACTGTTCAGAGGAGACTGGGTGAAGCTGGCCTAACTGGAAGAATTGCTGCAAAGAAACCATTGTTAAGAGTGCAGAATAAGAGGAAGAGACTTGCCTGCGCCAAAAAACACAGAAACTGGACGTTTGAGGAGTGGAAGTCGGTCTTATGGAGCGAGGAGTCAATATTTGAAATATTTGGGTCCAACTTCCGAGTATTTGTAAGACACCGAGAGGGTGAGCGCATGAGTTCTGAATGTGTGGTTCCCACTGTCAAGCATGGAGGAGGCAGTGTCATGGTCTGGGGTTGCTTTGCTGGTGACAGAGTTGGTGATCTTTACCAAGTCCATGCAAGCTCAACCAGCATGGCTATCATAGCATATTTCAGAGGCATGCCATTCCATCAGGATTACAGCTAGTTGGACAGTTCTTCATTCTTCAGCAAGATAATGACCCGAAACACACCTCAAAGTTGTGCAAGAACTATCTGGCGAAGAAGGAAAATAAAGGACAACTCAATCTAATGACCTGGCCTGCCCAGTCTCCAGACCTCAATCCCATAGAACTTGCATGGGACGAACTGGACAGAAGAGTCAAAGCAAAGCTACCCACACCTGCCCTACATCTCTGGGAATTGCTGCAGAACTGCTGGGAAGACATGTCGGGTGATTTCCTGCTGAAACTTGTTAACCAAATGCCTTGTGTTTGTGAGGCTGTTATTAAGGCAAAGGGTGGCTATTTTGAGGAATCCAAAATTTAGAGACAATTTTAAATTTTCTTGAACATAGCTTTGACACTCCTTATGTTTTGTGTATTGTAACATGTGTTTTCATTTTCAAGTATTTACAGAAACGTATATTATGTAAAACATTGTCAATTATGAAAAAAAACCTAGTTTCCAGCAAGTGTACTCAAACTTTTGACTGGTACTGTGTGTGTGTGTGTGTGTGTGTGTGTGTATGTGTGTATATATATATATATATATATATATATATATATATATATATATATATATATATATATATAATCAATGTTTGATATATATATGGATTGATATTTGATATATATACATCCGTGTTTAATATGTGGATTGATGTTTGATATTGTGGCAAAGTGGCTAGTGAAGGGGAACGGGTGTAGCGGTGATGCGATGCAGGAGTGACAGGCAGACAACAGTTTCCAGTGAAAAGGTGCTTTTATTTATAATCCAGGTCTGCTGACTGTAAAATAATAAATCCCCGGCTATACACAACAATGTGTAAAGCGCGGGGATAACAAAAACAGGGCACAGTCCCGAACAAAAAATGAACCCACGGTCACCAGTCCTGGGTGAGTGCAGACGTGAGGGTGCGCGGTGAATACACGGATATGGTGGTGTGCAGCGGTGCTCCGGACAGTAATGACGCTTTGCGACAACTCCGGAGTAGTGCTTTAACTGTCTACAGTGAAACAAACACAGACAGTTAATAAACAAACACAACACGTATATCACAAAAACACTGCGAGTTCCACTCTCGCTCCTTCTTTCTCCAAACGTTCTACCCAAACGAAGGAAAAGATCAGCGTTACCCTGGCCCCTATATGTAATTCCGCATGATATCTAGGTAAATGGTTGCAGCTGCCTTATTACTTGCAGCTGCCTCTCGTTTACCTTTCAAATCAATACGGTCTTACAACAGAGTCTCGCTTCCATCCAGGCTGACCCACCTCCCTGACCCAGCCCTTCCATATACTTCTCTTCTCATTCTTGAGTTGGAGCAGGCACATTGTTAGTAAGCTCAGTGGTGTCCTTATACTTATGATATATATATATATATATATATATATATATATATATATATATATATATATATATATATATACAGACCCCACTGTGCTTACGAACAATGTGTTAGTAAGCTCAGTGGAGTCACCTTAGGAATATGAAACTATATATATATATTATACCATATTATATGGTAATATATATATATATATATATATATATATATATATACAGACCCCACTGTGCTTACTAACAATGTGCTCCAGGTCAATCCACATATATCAAACATTGATGTATATACAGGCACCTCCAAAATGATTGGCACCTTTGATAAAGATGAGCAAAAAAGACTGTATAAAATAAACAACACAGGTAATGAGCTCTATTGTAATTTTCCAACTTGTGGAATATATTGTACTTTATTAATGATTCAAGGGAATCAATCAAAATCACACATTTCTCAAATTATAAATTTATTTACAAAAAAAATTAAGTGTCACAGTTATTGGCACCCTTGTTTTCAGTACTTTGTGTACCCTCCCCTTGCAAGGATAGCTGCACTGAGCCTTTTTCTATAATTATATATGCGATTGGAGAACACATTGGAAGGGATCTTAAACCATTCCTGCATACATAATCTTTCCAGATCCTTGATATCCTTCGGTATGCGCTTATGGACTGCCCTCTTCAATTCAAACCACATGTTTTCAATGGGATTCAAATCCGGAGACTGAGATGGTGTAATAGGGGGAAAACTCCTGTTGTATGAAATGTCTGATGACTCCGATCGGTAGCAGTTCAAGAAGTTTATTACAATGCATACAAGGGAAGAGAAGCAGTTACATGAGCACGCCGAAGCAGTAACAAGAACACACTCTCTCTCAGTTTAAGTCGAGGTGACCCAATACTTATAGATGTTCAGCATAGCAACATTGAGCAGATTAATACGTCAACAATATCATGGAACAGTCTCGAAGTCCTCCCTATAAGGAGTTGTTTTTTGTTCAAAGCTCAGGAAAACAGTTTTACACTCTCACACAAATATAGCAACCTTGAACACATTCTTTCCTTAATCTTTTGCAAGCACAGCTGCATCAAAAGCAAAACAAAGTTACTCTGCACTAGAACATTTTGTTTGAAAAGCATAACAGTAGCAATAGCAAAGCAGTCAAAACAGTAGCAAAAGCAATCATCTTGCACTAGAACGTTCTGCCTCGGGAACATCATGCAATCCTCCTTAACCCTGCAAGTGCCGACCTGGGTATTGGCTGCCTCTTCAATGGCGATTGCAAAATGTTGATTTTGTGGTCAATTAACCATTTGTTTGTGGATTTTGATGTGTGCTTGGGGTCATTGTGCTGGAAGATCCACTTGTGGCCAAGTTTCAGCCTCCTGGTAGAGGCAACCAGGTTTTTGGCTAAATTGTCCTGGTACTTGGTAGAGTTTATGATGCCGTTGATCTTAACAAGGGCCCCGGGACCAGTGGAAGCAAAACAGCCCCATATCCATCCACCACCATATTTTACAGTAGGTATGACTTTCTTTTCTGCATACGCGTCTCGACGCCAAACCAATCGCTGGTATGTGTGGCCAAAGAGCTCTATTTTTGTCTCATCTGACCATAGTACCTGGTTTTATCCAAGTGTCAATGTCGTTTAGCAAACTCCAGGAGCTTACTTTTGTTGGTTGCTCTCAATAAAGACTTTTTTCTGGAAACCCTTCCAAACAGGCTATTGGCATAGAGCTGGTGTCTAATTGTAGATTTGGAGACTTGGTGACCCCAAGAGGCAACCAAGTTCTATAATTCTCCAACTGTGGCCCTTGGACTCTTCTTTGCTTCCTGAACAATCTTCCTCACTGTGCGTGGGGTCAAGATGCACTTGCGTCCTCTACCAGGCAGATTTACCACTGTTCCACTGGTTTTGAACTTCTTAATCATTGCCCTAATAGTAATAAGTGGTATATTTAGGTTTTTAGCTATTTTCTTTGTAGCCATTGCCTGATTTATAAAGGTCAGCAGCCACTTGTCTCCTTTCATTTGTGAGTTCTTGAGCTTTCCCCATGGTGATGGATGACAAATGGATTTTACATGTGTGTTACTTCATTTTTATACCCCAGTGAAACAGGAAGCCACGGAAGGCCACAATGCAGTTCCTTAAGACTGAGATGTACTTAAAGTAGAATGTTAATGTAGATTTAATTTTGGTTGATTTTATTTATAAGAATCTTTAGGGGTGCTAATAATTTTGACACCTCTCTTTTTGAGAAAAAAAGTTATTACTTGTTAAAAAGAAATGTTTTCTCTGAGCAATTGTATTAGTATAAAAGAATACAGTTTTCCCATATTTTTGAGCATAAAATATAGCTCATTACCTGTGATGCTAATTTTATAGAACCTTTTTTGCTCATCTTTATCAAGGGTGTCAATAATATTGGAGGTGCCTGTATATCAAATATCAATCCATATATATCAAACATTGATGTGCACACACACACACACACACATATATATATATATATATATATATATATATATATATATATATATATATATATATATATAAAGTTGATACATTACCATGTTTGGCACCCCATATTGTGCCAGGTTGGTGACAATGTGGTTGTGTCTGGAGGGACAACACCAGTGGATGAGTTGAACAATATATACACTATCAACCAAAGTGCATTTCTATTTCAACAGAAAAGCAGGAAGTAGGGAATTCTGGCCAAAGCATGAGTCCATGGACAGTTCGGCATGCTGCAGAGTTAAGCTGATATGAAGGATTGTGCAATATTTAAACCAGAAATCAAGACAAGTTTCATCAAAGTCTCAGAACTACAATAAAGGAAGTGGGCAAATCTGTTTTTAAGAAAACAGTTTTTTGTGCAGACATATCAATAAATTTAAAGGGTTAAAATTTAAATTATTGTTTTTAAGGAACTACTCAAATTGACATATAATCACAACAAAATCTGGTCCAAATACAGCCAATAATCCCTGGTAATCCACTCTGTGGTGTGTATTACAGTTTATATCTTTTTTTTTTTAAAAGAACCAGGGTGCAAAATATTGGATTAGAAAATAAACACCATATAACTAATAAATTACAGTACTGTCCTGCCTTCCTCTGCAAGACCTGTTGCTTCAGTTTGTGTAAAGATAAGGTCTGTTGCACTATTACATTAACAATATCACAGTTGACCAAATTAACATTGACTAGTGTTTTATAAAAAAAAAAAAAAAAAAAAAAAAAAAGCAGTTAAGAGAAGTCATTACTCAAGAAAGCCCACCTTGAATCCCTTTTGAAGTATGCAACAGAACACTCAGGAGATTCTGTAGCAACGTGGCAAAAAGTTTTGTGGTCTGATGAAACTAAAATGGAACTTTTTGGCCTCAATGCGAAGTGTTATGATTGGTGCAAACCAAACACAGCGCATCACCCAAAGAACACCATCCCTACTGTGAAGCATGGTGGTGGCAGCATCCTGTCCTTATCAGCAGGGATTAGGGCACTTGTCAGGATAGAAGGGAAAATGAATGGAGCAAAGTACACAGAAGTCCTTGGGGAAAACCTGCTGCCCTCTGCAAGAAAGCTGAAACTGGGACAAAAGTTCACCTTTCAGCATGACAATGACCCAAAGCCCACATCCAAAGCTACACTGGAGTGGCTAAGGAAAAAAAAAGTAAATGTCCTTGAGTGGCCCAGTCAGAGCTCCGACCTAAATCCAATCGAAAATTTGTGGCATGACTTGAAGATTGCTGTCCATCAACGCTCCAAAGAACTTGACAGAGCTTGAACAGTTTTGTAAAGCAGAATAGTCAAATATTGCCAAATCTAGGTGTGCAAAGTTGGTAGAGACCTACACCAACAGACTCACAGCTGTAATTGCTGCCAAAGGTGCTTCAACCAAGTATTAACTCAGGGGGATGGAGACTTTTCCAATTATGTTATTTCAGTTTTGTATTTAATATATAATTTCTCAATAAAAACTTTTCCCCTGAACAGTAATACTTATTTAAATGCATGAAACTCTGAGGCATTGACACAACAAAATCTTTTAGCGCTTATGCTCACTTTTATTCAAAATAAAAACAAACCAACCAAAAACCCAGCAATCATTGAGCACTCACTACACATATGCAGGTCCTTGTCCAATGTGCAGGACAGCTAAGCTGTTTACCTGACACATAACACCAAAGCCAACACTAATACAGGTTTTTATAAAACCAAAACGTAGGTTTTAAACATACCTTTATGACTTTCCATTGGGCTCTTCATTCAGCATCAATAGCCTAGATTAGACTGACTGCTTCCTTTTTTTATATCCTGCACCTGGCTCTAATTTTTTAATAATTGCCAGGTGCAGGTGATAATTAAAACAAAACAATTACCTTGGCAGGGAGGCTTTAACTCTGTCCCTGCCATAAACAAACCATTGTTCAGTTTACAGGCCCCCTGTCCTGCAGCATCTGTTACATATCCCCCCCCCTTTTTTTTCAAGACACCAGCAATACAAAGGCCACCTCCCCCCCTAAAACACAACCACCCACCCTCAAGTCCACATTTAAAATTTTCGCCCCTTTCTGTGGACGGGCTTGAGGATGAGTAGGTCCCTCCGGTGTCTTCGGGAAGAGATAGGAAACCAGAGAGGGGGAACCCGGGTGGCTTGACCAGGGCGACTGGAGCGCAGGTGGCAACCAGGAGCTAGCAGCGACAGGCAGAGGTGTGTGACTGCGGAACCGTACAGCGATGTCTGGAGCTTCAGAGGAAACAAAGTGAGGGAAAGGAGGAGCACACGCAATGTCTGACCCTCAAGTCGTGGAGTCTGCAAGTCCAGGCAGAGCGAAGCAGGGGACCAGGCAAGCAACTGTGCCTGACAATGCTGTGACATGGTACTTAGGACTAGCTGAGGGAGGTCTGGGCATTCCGGCAGGGTAACCACGACTTCGGGGCAAGGGACCATACCATCTGGCACCAGACTGGTTTTCAGGGGTGGGGGTCAGGGCTGTGGTGGAAGTGTCTTCTTCACCTCCTCCCCCTTGTTTGTTGCTTCTCTCTCAAGTGCTGGAGACAGGGGGGCTTCTCCCTCAGGTGCTAGAGACGGCGGGGCTTCTCCCTCAGGCGCTGGTACTTCTGGTTTCATGGTTGACCTCACCCACCTCTCTAACATTAACTGTAGCTCTGTTGGTCCTGGCTCTGGAAGTCCCCATTCCATTCTCCACTGCCTGTTGCTCTCCTCCTGAGCAGCATTATTTCTTTTTATTTCTTCAAGCAGTTCTCTTAGTTCTGCATCCATTTTCTTTCTTCTTTTCTGGGTCAACAGTGGCGTTCCAGGGTTCTGACACCATATGTAGGTCCCTGTCTAACGTGCAGGACAGCTAAGCTGTTTACCTGACATATAACACCAAAACCAACACTAATACAGGTTTTTATAAAACCAAACGTAGGTTTTAAACATACCATACTTTCTGTTGGGCTCTTCATTCAACATCAGCAGCCTGGAGCAGACTGACTGCTTCCCTTTTTTATATCATGCACCTGGCTCTAATAATTGCCAGGTGCAGGTGACAACTAATAATTAAACAAAAGTAATTACCTTGGCATGGAGGCTTTAACTCTGTCCTTGCCATAAAGAAACCATTCTACGGTTTGCAGGTCCCATGTCCTGCTTCATCAGTTACAATATATACAGTATATACTGTGTGTGTGTATGTGTATATGTATGTGTATATATATATATATATATATATATATATATATATATATATATATATATATATATATATATATATATATATAAGCTCAAAGAGCCAGCTGCCCAACGTTTTAATATGTTGTAAATATCTTTTTAAAGGGAGCATGTGTTTAAATCAAAACATTGGAGGTATTTATAGGTGTTTGACGGCATGACAACTACTTGTTATTGTTTATATTCAAATCCATGATTTATTCTTACATGATGTAACGGTGTTCTATATATTGTGACATCATTTTTACTTATATCTTTAAATCTATATTAATTCCAATTAACATTATTTTATATAAACTTATATTTATATCATCATGCAATGCTGGCTCTGAGGATCAGCCTTGATTTGGCCTCCCCAGTGCATCAGCATGCATAACTTTTGAATGAATTTTGTTTATTTATTTTTTTAAATGTTATATATTTATTGGCATTAATTAGTTCATTCTTTTCTGTTGAGTCCCGCTGGCATAATCGTGTTCAGTCTATTTATCTATTTACTTTCTTTTATTCTTCTATATGTCACATTGTCTAATTTTAGCTGTTCTAATACTGCAAACTTTATATCATTTATGCCACGTTCTTGACTGGTGAAATGCTGTACTGTTGGTTCATTCATTTTTTAAATTTCTATTTAATGAAAGGTGGCTCTGAATTATTTTATTTAAAGTTGTTCCAGTCTCTCTAACATATTTTATTTCATCACATTTTTCACAGGCTATTCTATAAACAACATTGCTATTGTTACAGTAGGTATTAGTTTTTAGTGGATATGTGTTCTTATATTTAATTATATTTTTATTTTTGTCCATGTATTTACACACTTTACATGTACTAGTGCAAGTATTTGTAGAACCTATTCTGTCAATTATTCTTTTATGTTTATTGTGAACTAAAATATCACCTACATTAGCTTCTCTTTTCAAAGCTACAACTGGGGCCTTAAAAAATACTTTTTTCAATTTTTCTAAATTACATCTGCAAGTGTTTCCAAACTGTCTTAGAGTAGTTTAGAGTAAGTCATAACTAATGGGACTCTTTTGACCTTTTAATCTCTATTTTTATAATCTATTAGATCATCTTTTTAGTTTATCCGTTTTTCTTAACGCCGTCTCTATAATTCTTTCTTTGTATCCTTTTTTTTAAGATTTGTTTTTAATACATTTCTTTGTTTTACATAGTCACTTTCTTTTGAGAATATTCTTTGTATTTTTATTCCTAGACCCTTTGGGATTGCCCTTTTAGTGTGCATTGGATGTGTAGAGGACTGTCACAAAGACGGCCGGAGTGGGTAATGTCAGACCAGAAACAGAAAATAAACAACAAGAGGTGGAGTTTGGTGGAGCTGAGCTAATGGTCTCGCTCAGCATTTAATAGATAAACAGAACAGAAATAAAAAGGTTGTAACAAACAAAAAACACAGGACATGGCACATTCGCCAAAACAAAAGAGACAAACAAAACGGATTATACAGACAAACACGGTGAGCTGATTTAACGGTTATTATTATTATTATTCTCTTTACCTCAGTCTCCAATCCCGTTCTCCACTCACTGAACACACAACATGTATCAGAAAATACACACAGAGATGGGCACTTTGCCACAAGGACATAAATACTGGTGCATGTCAGTAGGTTTACAGAAGAGGTCCATCTTAATTGAACCTTCTTCAAGTTTTACTATGGTATCTAAAAATTATGTTTCTTTTCATGTCCATCGAAGGTCCACCTTAATATTACTGTGTATTTCATTTACCATTTTATGAAACTAGAAAAGAGATTCTTCTCCATGTTTACAAACCCCAAAAATATAATCTATAAACCAAATGTATTCTAAAGGTTCTCTTTCTAAGTAATTGTTCTTCCCATTTCCCCATGTATGTACTGACAAAATCCATTCCTAATTTAGATCCTATTGCTGTACCATCATTTTGTTTGTAATTCTTATTAACAAATGTAAAATAACTGTTTTCTAAAACTACGTTTATCATGTTCAGCACCTCTGTTGTTGGTATTGATTTATCTAGTCTATTATCTAGTGCTTTTTGACAAGCTTCTAAAGTTTCTTTATGAGGGACACTTGGGTACAAGGATTTTACATCCATGCAAAATAAAATTGTATTCTCTGGAAGGTTGTGCTTTAGTGATTCAAGACTTTTTAAAAATGGTGTTGTATCCTTAACATAGCTTGGTAATTTCTCAACATGTGACCTATTTCAGCTGTTATGTGTGTTGGATTATTAGTCGTGCTGACTGTCATTCATATAGGGTGATTTTCTTTGTGCATTGTAGGATTTCCTTTTGCTAGGCCAGTTCTTGCATTATGTGGCTGCATGTATTTTTTAAAATCCTTTTGATATAATTCCTCTATTGTATAGTCTCTCTGCAATTTCCTTAACCTCTTTTACCGATTTATTGATCTTCTTGCTTTTAACTTCTTCATGATTTCCATTATATGAGAGTAGATGTTAAAATTCGTGTCGATTTGAACTTGGCTCTTGCCAAGATAAGCACCAACTAAGATGTAGCTTTACAGTAAACTAATGTGATCCATCTGTGTCTCGATCCATTTGCATTTCCTTCCATTTGATGATGCAGATATCCTTCTGCCTGGTGTTGATGGCTGAAGTGTAATGCTGGCTCTAGGAATCAGATTATTTTGCCTCCCCAGTGCATCAGCACATACATCGGCTGCGATGCTGGCTCCGAGGATCAACCACAGTGTGGTCTCCCCAGCGCATCAGTATGACAACCGTCTGGATTGAGCTAAGTAGGTGTGGCAGGAAATGGCTGTGTGGTGACATCAGGCCAAAAGGAGGAACTGAAAACACAAACAGGCAGGTACTGCAGTTCAAAAATATATATAATAAACAAACACAAAATAACATAGGGGCGGAGGAGGCGATCCCGTTCTAAAAAATAAGTGAACAGGGCTGTTCGCCCTGTTACCTATCCCCCCCCCCCGCACACATGGCCTGGGGTGGCCACGGTGGGAGGTCCTCCTCCCCCATGTCTTCCTGGCTGGTCACTCCCTCTTTCGGGGCTCCAGCCGAACTGTAGCAGGGAGAACTGGTCTCCTGACCTCCACTTCTTCATGGCCGGCAGCTCCCCTTTGTGGGGCTCTGGCCACCGTACTTCCTGCAGTGAAAGTGCGGCTGGAGGAGCTGGTCTCCTGACCTCTCCCCCAATCTTTTTAGCCAGCAGCCCCCTTTTCTGAGGCACTGGTCCCAGTGCTTCCTGCAGGACTAGCAGCAACCCCAGGTGAAGCAAGACCGGCAGCGACCCAGGGTGACGCAAGCCAGGCAGTGACCCCAGGCGAAGCAGAGCTGGCACCGACCCCAGGCGAAGCAGAGCCGTCAGCGACACCAAGCGAAGCAGAACCGTCAGCGACCCCAGGCGAAGCACAACCGGCAGCGACCCCAGGCGAAGCAGAGTCCTCCGCGACCCCAAGTAAGCAGAGCCATCAGCGACCCCAGGCAAAGCAAAGGAGAGACAGGCAACCCCAGGTGATGCGGGACTTCAGCACCCCCAGGCGAAGCAGGACCCTCGGCAACCCTAGGCGAAGTGGGACCCTCAGCAACCCCAGGCGAAGCGGAACCCTCAGCAACCCTAGGGGATATTAGAGAGACACAGGCAGCCCCAGGCGATGCTGCGGAGCACCAGGCAGCACCAGGATGCAGACGTGGCATCCTTGGGCGGTACGAAGCAGGCATCCATGGGCGGTGTGAGGCAGGGCAGCAGCGGTCCCTCGGAAGGCGAGGAGAGCAGCAGATCCTCGGGAGGCAATGGCGGCAGCGGGCCTTCGGGAGGACGGCAGGAGGAGTGCCAATACTAGCGGTGGTGCTGGGGTTGGCCCTCCTCGCAGCCACTGAGGCCGGGCGGTTTTCCCCCGTACTCTCCTCAGCAACAAATGTAGGGGTGGCTGAGGCCCGGCAGCCTCTTGTCCTGGTCCATCCTGTTGTGAAGCTCCTGTTCCTCTCACTTGGGTGGTGCTGGTGGAGACAGAGGCAGCTCCTGCTGCTCCACTCCAGTTTGCGAAGGTGGCAGGGGCTCCTCCCCTTCTGGCGATGAAGGTGGCAGTACCTCCTCCCCTTCTGGTGATGAAGGCGGCAGGGGCTCCTCTCCTTCTGTCTGCAGTGGGGGAAACAGCAGGTATTCTCCCTCCGCTGGTGGAGGTGGGAGCGGCATGCAGTCCTCCCACGGAGGTGGAGGTGGAACCAGCAGGTATTCTTCCTCTGCTGGTGGAGATGGGAGCGGCACGCAGTCCTCCCACGATGATGGAGGCAAAACAAGCAGGTGTTCTCCTTCTGCTGTCGGAGGTGGGAATGGCACACAGTCCTCCCACGTTGGTGGAGGCGGAACCAGCAGGTACCTTCCCTCTGCTGGTGGAGGTGGGAGGGACAAGCAATCCTCCCACGGCAGTGGAGGTGGAACCAGCAGGCATTCTCCCTCTGCTGGTGGGTACCTGAGCTGTGGTCATTCGGCCTTCCCCCTCTGGGGCTGTGGACGCACCGTCTCCCCCTCTTGGGCAGTGGATGTTCGGGCTCCTCCCACTCAGGCGCAGGATGTTCAGGCTCCTCCCTGTTGGGCGCTGGAGATTGTCGGGTCTGGTCCACTGCCCAGAACCACTCAGCAACCCTGGTTCCACACATCTTCATATTGGGGGTTTCCATATGGGCAGTCCTCCTCTTTCCTCCAATTCTCTTCTTTCCTCCACACGAAAATAAAAAAAATGAATAAAAAAAACTGCAGTATCCTTTCTGTCTGTCTGTCGGAGGCTGTGGTTGATCCCGCTTCTAACATCACGTGTGGCAGGAAATGGCTGAGTGGTGACGTCAGGCCAGAAGGAAGAACTGAAAACACAAACAGGCAGGTACTACAGTTCAAAAAGACGTGCTGAGCGACGTTTATTTTCAATACAAAAATAAATAAAATATTTAAACAACAGTAAATACTGCTCACAGAGCAAAACAAAACATTTAACAAAAATAAATCACAAACACAAAACACTAAAGGTCCGGCTGGGCAGTCACCTTCATTGTTCCTTTATATTTTTATAAATTCTCCTCTCTCTCTCTCTCTATCTCGCTCCTCACTCGCTCTCGTACTCTCCTCCGTACACCCACCTTGAGGTGAGAGAGCTGCAGGTATTTATGCAGGTGACCATCTCCTGATTAGCAACAAATTTATCACTTAATTCAGGAGATGGCCACCTTCTGCACGCGATTACAATCCTGGCAGAAGACGAGTTACTCCCTCGCCTCTGCCAGAACACATTTAAAAAAATAAAAACAAAACTGTAACAAAACATAATATGGCTATGCCATCAAAACAATAACAAATCATAATAAACAAACAACACGGCTTTTGCCATCATATATATATATATATATATATATATATATATATATATATATATATATATATATATATATACAAACAGAAAATAACAGGAGCAGAGGGGGAGACCCCATTCTAAAAATAACGTACTAGGGCTGCTCGCCCTGTTACAGTAGGGTACATCTCTGTGGTCATCAAGTGGGTACCTTCATCACTGGTTTCGTCGACTACCAAAGCAGCTGGATTGGGTCTAGTGGAGATCTCGAACTACCACTAAGACCGCAGGGTCGTTCTCCGTTCCCCACTCAACCCAACCCAGCCTACTTACCTATACATCAGAGTTTCTTTCTTTCTGTTGTGCTTAAGATCCCCAACCACAATCTTTCCATCTCAACCACAGCCAGTTGCTGCTCCTTTCTGCTGCTTCAGATAAGTTCTTCACTGTGCGACGCAACTCTTGGCCACTGAATCCGATGTCTCTGAGAAAGCGGGTTGTAGAGTGTGCCACAAATCCTCAACAACCCAGCTCCACTGGATAAACTCGGACTCTCCATCCTCAATGTTCCGCTTCAATGGCTAGTTGAGCATACCGCAGTTTCTTCCTCTCATACACCTCATCTACAGCATCCTACCATTGCACTGCTAGCTCTACCAGGTGAACAAAGCGTGATGATCCAGACCATGAGACAATATCTGGTCGAAAGCTAGTGGTGGCAATCTCAAGTTAAAAAATAAGCCACTGACCAACATCTGCCGGCATTTTCCAGTCTCTAGCAGCTTCCAGTTGTCCTGGGTGAGGCTTGGTTTTAATACCTTTTCTTGGCGGTTGCTCTCCAGGGTGGAGGAATGTTTCTCTTGTGTGTAATGTTTTGATGGGACTGGTGGCAACTTATTGGTCAGGTTACGTTTCTCTTCCAATGCTAAGGTCAAACATTGCAGTACCTGGTCATGACGCCAAGTAAATTGTCCTTGGCTAAGACCCACCTTACATCCTGTCAAAATGTGCCTTAATGTTGCATGGTGATGAACACAAAGGACATGAGGGATCCTCACCCACTTAGAGGTTTAGGTGCTGTGATAATGGGAGACCGATCTTGCGTTGTTCCACAATCTCCCATCTCATCCATTCTCCCTGCTTGGCCTGGGAAGCGGCCTTTACGTACCTCAACCTCTCCTCCTGCTTTTGCACCTCACTGACTACTAGCTTCCTCCATTGAGCTGAACTGAGACCAAGACCCCCTTTTCCATGAGCAATGATATCATTCGAAAGGGAGCCTTTGCGTCTTCCACTTGCAGTTTTCAACACAGTTTCTGCCTCCCTTAGGCATTTGTCATGTGACTCTACTAATGTCATTTTGGCACACTTAAACTCCTCTGTTCGGGCGGAGACTGGTAGCTGCAGTATTCCTTTATCATAAAGTCTCACTCTGCTGAGGCAGCATGGAACTTCCAACCATTTCCTGATGTATGAACTGATTAAAGCTTCCAACTTCTCTACTGTTGTCAAAGAAACCTTATACACAGTCAGTGGCCACAGCACCCTCGGCAGTAGACCGAACTGAAAGTAGAAGAGTTTTAGTTTGCCCACTAATGTGCTGCTGTCTATGCTCGTCAACCCTTCCACTGCTTGTTGTCTAAGTTCTCCCACACGAACAGTGTCCTTTAGATCCCTGTTGTACCATCTCCCAAGACTTTTCGCTGGCTTCTCAGACACTGTTGGTATTGCCTCACCATTAATGTGGAACCGTTTATTTACTACTTTGCCTTTAATTAAAGAGATGCTCCTTGATTTAGTGGGTTTGAATTGCATTCGTGCCCACTCAATGTTATTAGTTAATTAACAATAACTGATTCGTGCAGGCTACTGCTGTAGTCATGGGTGTCATGTCATCCATGCATGCTCGAATTGGTGGTAGTCGCATTCCAGAAACCAAGTGCTCTCCTCCCACTACCCATTTGATGCCCTAATAATTACTTTCATTGCCATGGTAAAAGCCAGTGGAGAAATGGTGCATCCTGCCATTATTCCAACTTCTAGGAATTACCATGTAGTGCTGAATATTGAAGTTGAAAAACCAAATTGCAAATCTCCAAAGTAGGCTTTTACTAAATTTATTATTATCATCAGTACACTGAAAAAATCAAATGCTGCCTAACGAAGTTCATGTGGCACTGAACCATATGCTTAGCCAAATTCAATCACATGGAGCTCCTTCCTCTCCTTTTTATCTAACTGAATTTGTTGCCAGATCACACTGATGTGTTCTAAGCATCCTGGGAAACCTGGACTGCCCGCTTTTTGTACTGAAGTGTCAATGAAGCAGTTCTTTAACAGGTAAGTTGACAATCTCAGAGCAATAATGCTGAAGAAAATCTTGCCTTTTACTTTTAGTAGGAAAATAGGGTGAAATTGATTGATGCTTGTAGAATCTTTCTCTTTTGGTATAAAGACTCCACCTGCTCAGTGCCATGCTTTTGGTACAACCTGTTTTTCCCATGTATCCGTATTATTGAATAATTATTGGGAAGGAGAGTTAGGTCATCCAGGGTTTCCTTGGCTCACCACGCATCAACAACCCCTGTGGTCTGGCCGGGCGCCTGCGGGCTTGCCTGTAAGCTGCCCAGAGCTGCGTTGTCCTCCGACACTGTAGCTCTGGCCTGTTTTATAAAAGCGATTTGCGAGGAATCGCAGTAGCAGACATATCGCAGGTTGCAAAATGCGTTTCATAAAACGTTTGCATGGCTGCGACATAGGAGGTTTTCCCCTGAAACCTGCAAGTGCTAGAGGGCAGCCACAAGTACTACTTTTCATCGCAAATAGTTTTAGTAGATGACAAGATGGCCCTCATACTTCTACCTTGCCGTCAATATGGCAGAGAAATAAGAAGGGACTGAGTATTTAGGGACCAGGCAAATCCTCTTGATGCATTTACTGATGTAGAATTAATATCCAAGTATCAATTGCCAAGAGCAGAAGTAATGAATATATGTGGTTTATTGGACAATGAACTAAGAAACCAAACACATAGAAATATGTCACTACCCGTATCACTGCAAGTCTTGACTGCTCTGAGATTATATACAAGCGGTAGTTTTCAAGAAGTAATTGGCTACTGTCATGGTTTAAGTAAGGCTACTGTTTCTAGATGTGTATTTAAAGTCTCTAAAGCCTTGTGTAGTCACATTGGTGAATACATACGCTTTCCTGCACAAACTAACAGAAAAAATATAGTGGCTGACTTCTTCCGTTCATGTGGTCTGCCCAGAGTAGGCCTACTTGGAGCCGTGATGGATCACAAATACCAGTCCTGTCCCCTGCTGAGAATATGCAGGAAGGTTTCCATTCCATCAGTATCCAAGTAATCTCAGATGCCAAACTGTCAGTGTTAGACGCTGTGATTCAAAACCCTGGGAGTACGCATGACAGCTTCATTTGGGCGGACTGTAATATGGCCGGCCGCTTTGCCAGTGAAGACATTGTTGACGGGTGGCTTCTGGGAGACAGTGGGTAAGTTAATAATAATATGCTAATGATAATAGTAATAAAAATCATAGCATAATACAGTGCTAAGAAATATTTTGGTTCTTTTCAGCTATCCATTACAACCATGGCTTCTCGCACCCGTTTTGCGACCTTCTAATAGAGCAGAGGAGCTGTACATCTCGGCACACAAAAGAGGGAGATGTGTAGCGGAAAAATTATTTGGCATCTTAAAAATGAGGTTCTAATGCCTTGACAAATCCAGCGGATGTCTTTTGTACAAGCCCGAAAGATGTGTGCTCATAATAGCCGCATGTTTGCTTTTGCATAACACCTGTTTGGATAAAGATGTTCCCTTGCCTGATGATAACATGCTAGAAAATGAAGATGATGACACACCGACAGGGTTAAGTGTCACATCAAGACTAATTCAACAGAGGTTTGGAATTGACTGAAAGTTAAATTGTATTCAACTTTACTGATGAAAATTAGGCTACTGTTCGTCACAGAGGAACTGTAATTAAGCCATTAACAGTATTTTACCTGAGAAATCAGTAAAGTGTGCAAATGTTTAATTATTCTTCACAGAAGAATAGTATGCTATTGTTTAGAAAAAGAAAACAAGACATAAGACAAGACTGAGGTTATGTTGTGTATCGTGTAAATAAATACTAATCAAATACTCTTGCCGTTTGAGTTACAAATACTCTTGGCGTTTTGAGTCATTATAATCAAATAATAAATACCAAAAATACAATAGACTAAAACCAATCATTATAAAATCAGAAAAAAATACAAAGTAAACTTTTTGATAGTCTTTCAAACTTAATAACAAATTATACATTTTTGGGAATAGATTTAACAACAACAACAAAAAGAATTTTACAAGAATTTTACATTTCCACAGTAGGCTATACCCCACAATAACCAATAACTCTGTGATCATCTTTTTTTCTTTTCGTCGTTAGTTAGAGCTCCTGTTAACTTGCCGAGTAGTACATTTTTATTCCTACAAGGTCAATAATTGTTATTTTCTCCTTCGAAAAGTTAGTTTTCCTAGTAGCTGCCATTTTGTTCGGTACTTTAAGTCGATTGTCGAGTTCATGATTTACTCATCGCAGATCGTAAAAAGGTGATTGCATGAGATAGTACTTCCTACCAGTTTTATGAAATGCTCGCAGCAAGAACCTCTGCGATGTAGCAAGCACACTTGCTACTACTCGCAATGGCAATTCTTTATGAAACGGGCCCCTGGGTGGCTGCACGGTGAGTCTGCAGTGTGTAAAGATGCGGGCAGCTAACGGCACACACTTTGGAGGACAGCGTGTATTCGCCTTCGCCACTGCCGAGTTCAAATGCTGACGCACCATCACATTCTCCAGTCTGTCCGGCCAGACGACTGGTTCACCACCGTGAAGTTACGGGACACGTGCTTTCACGTTTTCATTTGTCCAGAGCACAAAAAGTATCTCTGCTTCTCTTTTCAAGGAAGCGTTTACGAGTTTGCTGTGCTGCCATTCGGCCTCTCCCTAGCTCCTCATACGTTTTTACAGTGCGTGGACACTATCCTGGCTCCTCTGTGTCTGCAGGAAATCTAAGTTATAAACTAAGAATTTCGATGACTGGTTGATCTGTTCCCAGTCACAAGGGGGAGCAGTGACCCACACGGCGGTTGTGACTGAGCATCTGGCGAGGCTGGGCCTCACCATCAACGATGCAAAGAGTCGGCTTACACCAGTGCAGTGCACAACCTACTTTGGGCGGTCTGGGAAGGCAGAGGAGTGCGTGGATCCTGGCCAGACCGCTGGACATCCCTGCACAAAAATTTGCTGGACTTGCAAACGGTATCCCTGGCTCTCCACCACTTTTTCCCAGTGCTGAGCGGTACACATGTGTTGATCCGGACAGACAACATGACAATAAACCATCAGGGTGGCCTACAGTCCCCGGGGCTGCATTGAACGGCCTTTGGGCCCTCTTCAATGTCTGATATTTGTACTGCGGCTAGTTGGGCTACACCGCATACTTTTTCCAGGTTTTACCATCTTAAAGTGGTAGACCCTGCCCTGCCTTCTTTAGGTACAATGGTCCTTGAGGGTGTAAGTTCACACCGCTAACCTCTGGGTTAGACAGTGCTTATGCGTCCCTCATATTCTGCCGTTCCTTCTCCCTTGCAACGGCTCTCGTATACATTATCCCACACGTAATTTCATTGGTGGTCATCCTCGAATTGAAAGGGAAACGTTATGTTACTTACCATAACCCTCGTTCTCTGAAAGAGAAGATGACCACCAACCACGAAGTCTCATCGGTCGCCCTCATGGGTTCGATAGAAAAAGATAAATGGCTTCCTTTGGGTGACAGTTTTATCCCCTCGGTGGGCAGGACACACACACACAAACACACACATTACATCAAGGTCAGTATACACTACTGTGGACTTTTCAGGCTCATATCAGAGGTTGTTCGGCCAGTAAATATTTAATAAATACAAACATAACATTTTGGAATCTCACTGTATATTACTATAGTGGGCGAGGCTGAGGGGAATGATTTACACTTTGTGCTTGCACAGTTCAAATAAAACGTATTTAAAAGAACTGTGGAGCAAGGGTAAACTGATTTTCAATGTAAGGCTTGTTGTTAATAGATGAGTTTGCATTATATTATTTACTTTTTGTTACTTTCACCTCTCATAGGTGCAGTAGAGAGAAAATTTCGACTGAGACACAAGCGACACTGAACAAAATAGATTAATATTTGTACGTTTATGTATTTTTACGTTTCGTTTCATTAATTTAAATGAAAATAATCGCTGTGCTGCCATTAACTGCAATGAATTATGAAGAAAGTTTCAATTTTATTTATTTATTTGGATTTCCCTCAGGTGATAAGCTAAGTGTAACTACACACAGGCAGTTAGTACTTTGCCTTGGGGATGGAGGCTTTTAAAATGTCTTCAGGTGATGCATCAATCCTACTTTGTAAATATATATTTCAGGTTTTTGTTTAACGCTTACCTTTAACCCTAACCCTATGTAATCTCTAAAATATTTATGACCCGCCGATAAAGTAAACTGCGCTACACGCGGGGTACACCACAGATGATCTTTTACAAGTTTTATTATAGGTTTATTAATTTAATAATAATTATTATTATATTAAGTAATAAAATATATTCGTTTTTGCTTCAAAGTCCCTTGTGTTTCCTCACCCTCAGTCGACATTTTCCCGCTACTGCACTGCTACTGTACCACAGTAAAATAGCTGTGAAAACTGTCAAATTAGGTACTGTCCACACTGTATTTCTGCGCATGCGCTATATACGTTAGTTCTCAAAAACAGCATTTTTATTAATAATGATGTTCAGTCACCATTTGCCGTTTCATTACAGACATATTGGGCTACAGTGAAATGACTTCAAAAGTTTGAGAAATTTTAATAACTTATCGCAAACTTACAAAACGGAGCGCAATTTGACACGGACCATTGACTCCCTGTGAAGCACTTTCTACAGCGCACTCTCTAAATCCCATAATTCTGTGCGCGGCGGGTGACGGAGGCGGAGGCGGAGTTGGGAATCTTGATTAGAACATCTTTGGTTGAATTCATTTCATTGTATCAGATTAACTCCCCGGGTCGCAGACCTCATATCTGTTTGGCTGATTTTGCTATCCGTCAGCGCTGTCTGGCTTTCATTGGCTACTTCTAAATTTCCGCTTTATGTGTATCCTCCTGTCTCCCATTCTCAGTTTTCCTTTAATCTGCCAGCTCCGACCTTCTTCTTGGTTGCGCTCCTGTCCGCTTTATTAGTTATTTGTATTTGTACGGAATATTAAATCATTTAGGATAAACATGGACGATTTCGATTTAAACGCTCCGCAGGCCGCCACCGGGAATGGCTTATGTGAGGAGGAGGACCCCGCTGCTGCTTTTCTGGCTCAGCAGGAGAGCGAGATCGCAGGGATCGAGAATGACGAAGGTTTCAGCATCCTGGACAGCGGAGAGATCCCGTCCTCGCTCAGCAACCTGACAGGTGACCCGAACCAGGACTTAAACGGTGGGTGTGCAAAACGTGTTTATTTACAGTACATTTTTTACACCATGCATTTACTTTGTTTTTTAACCATTCACCCTTGCCCCGATTTTCACTGTCACGTTCACGATAGCAACACACACCCTCGGTTGATTATAATACAGGACAAAGGTCCGATTTGATTTCAGTGTGATGTTAAATTGTAACATAATCATACCTCTGTTCGAGTTATGTAACGTAATTGATACAACGTCCATTAATCCAGAAACCTTGTGGTTGCGGTTAAATAACTCTCCTACAGCGATACACACAAACAAATAAATACTAGACTGGCTACCGGACACGGTTTAAAACTGT
Source organism: Polyodon spathula (assembly GCF_017654505.1). Classification (NCBI taxonomy): domain Eukaryota; kingdom Metazoa; phylum Chordata; class Actinopteri; order Acipenseriformes; family Polyodontidae; genus Polyodon; species Polyodon spathula. The sequence goes on from NC_054535.1 coordinate 61,845,628, forward strand.
TGTTTAGAAATGCATTACATGGAAATGATTCAAGGGAGAAGAGGCATTGCGTTTTACAAGGGAGGGGGGTCTTGACCTGAGCAGTGTCGCCCTCTCTTCCTTGATTTGTGTTTGTTGTGTTTTTTTATTTATTGTTTTACTTTGCTCAGATAATCGATTTTATTTGCATTCTGCAATTACGTGCTGCATGCTGCAACTGAATCCCGCCTTCATTACATACAAATAAGCAGCTGTGCTGCAGGCATACAGTTTTAAACATTATAGTGCATTTTTGTGTTGGAAAATAAGCCTGGAGTACAAGTTCACACATGAATTGGGATTGATAAAAATGACCGTATTTAGTGTTTAATGAGTTCGGTTTCGGGCTACTGTCCCAATGACCTAACTGTAATGCAATGGTCTACAATACAGGTGCACTCCGTTTACCATGAACTGCTGGGGATAGCTTTCACTAAAATGTCTTACTTTACACCAGGCCATAATTATTGTACTGCCCACTCTAGTCTGGCTGTAGAACAGACAGCAGAACAGTACTGAAATGATTTCCCCTGGACCTAGACCAAATGCAGAGAAGCTGACACAGTGTTAAGTACTGCAAAGCAGTTACAGTAATACACTGCTATTCTTTTTTTTTTTATACAGTATATTAACGGTAAACATTTGAGTAGTTGCTTACTTGCTTTTAAAGCTAAATTATGTGCTTTGTATGGTACTTTGTATTTTTTCCATTTGACTTGGCAGTTTTAAGTCTGGGACAATAATGACTTATTTTATTGTATTAACAATAATTTTTCAGTAGATTGTTTAGCAGGTTCAGATTACAAGGTTGGTATTGATTATTTATAGCTGCATAAAGGGCTATGCACACCGGCCGCGAGCGAATTTAGAAATACATTTGTTTTATTTCTATTCATGCCACAAGCTGTTTTTGTCACAATTAACCAATCAGAAATAAGGTCAAACGTAGTGCCTGTCAGACTGTGACTGTCTCACTCATGCAGATATTACCACAGAAAGAAAAAAAAGACATCAATGAGAATTTAATTATTAGTCAGAATATATTGTTCTTTGATGCCAGCGTGCATGGTAAAGACTATAGAAAGGACGCCACATTGCAAGAAATAGCAGAAAATTGGAAATTGTTATTTTTAGAATTTCACTTGTTTCTTACCTTTATAGTCCACATATGGTATACAGTATATGTGCACTTTTAATCTTAACAAAATGTCCAATAGGAATGTGGTTAATGTTTTAACAATATCCCTTCTAGATGTTTAAACAGCATTTGAACTTCGTACCAGCGTCGAACAAGTAGAAGCCACAAGGTTGGGAAAAGGCTATTAGATAAGGGCCTTATTTAGACTTGTGTTTTATGAAGAAAGAAAAGCAGTTAAGATACAGACTAGGGTTTGCATTTTATGAGCTTGTTAGATCTAAGCGTGTATGCATATTTATTTAATATTTATATATATATATATATATAGATATATCTATATATATATATATATATATATATTATATATAATATATATATATATATATATATATAGACACACACACACACACACACACACACACACACACACACACACTCTGAGCCCACTCTTAAACTCAGGGGAGACGTTCAGGAGGACAGAAAGATGTTTCAGTCTCCTGTAAGTGGATCGCTCGTGCATTGGGCTTACAACGTATCCAAATGACTTTTAATAATCAAGAAGCTCGCACAGACTCATTCGATTTGAAGTTTTAACAAATCAGAGTAGAATCGGTACTCCTTCAGTTTATTAAGTGCTTATCCCAATGAGCTGCAACATTGTTTAAAGGATAAATCAAGACAGTGACAGTTTTTTTAAAATCATTTTTAATTACTTTTGTTTCTCAGAAATAAAGTACTGCATAAAACACAATACAGAAAATTACTTTGTAATAGGCCTACATTGGCGTATAGCCTAATACAGGTATATTTGTCTTTTATATTTGTATATCTAGGCTGTTAAAGAAATTTCTCCCTTCAAACAAACACTATTACTACAGAATGTATTCACGTCTCGACACTACTGCCCCCATATAAATAGTAATAAAAAAATAACTTACAAATACATTAAAAATCTATGTTTGATAGTTGTGGTTTTAATTGTGAATGAATGTAAAACATTAGTTTGAGTGCGGCATTGTGCTCTTTTTTTATTAAAGGTCTAATTGAGATTAGGGTAGCTGGGATAAAATACATTTTGTGATTCATCGGAAAACTGAGGTGGTTGTTGATAAGTAGGCTGGGTTGGGGGAATTCAGCCTTGTGGAGAACCTGTTGAATGTTTATTTTGACAAGGGATTTCTTCTGGGGATTTAGCCTTTTTAATGTGGGGACCAAGCTATGCACGTACAGCCCATCTTCATCCTGGGGTTGGTTTAGATTTTATCAAGAGGGAAGACAAAATTTGCTCCGTAACAGGGTCAGGACTGGGCTGTTTACGGCACATCCTTTTTGTTGCAGTTGCCGTCCAGATGATGGTGACATGGCTGCCTGTGGTGTTTGAGGTGTGCTGGGCCGTGTTTCGCAGGGGTGTACTTTATCCTCAAGCTCTCTTTCAGATAAGCTTTCCCTGTCAATTCTCCTACGTCTCGCTATCGTCTTCGCCAGGTGTTGGAATGTTTGTGGTGGTACTGTAAAATATAAACTCGCAAATGATGAAAAAATACTAGAATTTTTCCATTAGGGTTTAATGCTGTATATTTTTATATAAAATGGTTGCTTTTTATTTTGAGGCATATTGTTGTTTTTATTTTAAGAAGGATATAGTAAAATTACAAACACATCTCTACGCAGCCTACAACATGTATTGTGTTGTACATGTATTAATCTACAGAGATCCATTTCACACAGTATTGTAAATAAACTTAACATTGACCGTATACATACAAGTGCAATGTGTTTTTATCTGTAAGTCTGAGTAACTGACATTTGTTTCACTGTCATCATGAAGCCAGATTAAGTCATTCTTCCACTCCGCTCTATATTTTCTTCAATTTTTTTTCATAATTTCTTTCTTTATCATTACTGATTTAAAAGGTTTACTTTTGGCTTATTGGTGCAGTTGGTTGCTTAGTTGTAAAAAACAAAACACAAAAAAAAGAATTGTAAAAAATTGCCACGTCGAGGTAACGAATATTACCAACAGCACTTCAGTACATACACTCAGATGCTCTCTCTCTGAATTTTTTAGTTTTTTGCAAAAAAACCCTGTAAACTCGGGGCTCTACGTTTTAGATTTTTAACTACTGACCCCTCAGGCCACTGAGCTAGTGTTTTTACTGGCCCGAATGCAATTTTATCTGGGCCAATATATTTATATATTTTTTCATGATGGTTTTTATTTTCAATATGTTTCTAACTGTGTATGTTACCAAAGAGAGCTCATGTCTCAAAAGAAAGTGGTTAAACGAAGCCTTTCAATATGTTAGCCTTTAAACATGTAGATAGCAAGGGCTAAAAGAAGTATGGTAATCGAAACTTGGGTAACATTGAAATTAGAAAGGTAATGTAACATTATGATGAATATAAAGACATATTAAATGTTAAGCACAACAACGCAGTGACTATAAGAAAATGCAAGATACTTGGAGTTGGAAAGGAATTATTTTTTTAAACTCTGGACTGTAGTTCAATGTAAAACATCTACTGTTGACTTTCTGTGAATGGATCGAGTAACGGCAACATTTGCACTGACCATTAAAAGTACCCAGGTATCCTTGTTTTTAATTATTTACAGGTTACTGTAAGCCAAATAAAGTAACTTGACTTCGATTCATCTGATGTCAGTACTTGATGGCTAGTTGTAATTAGTAATGTTAAACTATTGTAATGTTGGAATGTATTTTCTATTTTGGCCAGGTTACAATATTTACACCAAGATTATGTTAGAAGTATTATTTGTTAGAATTAAACAGACGAAGAATATTTAGGTTGCTTTATGATAGGTTATTTTATTCTGAATACACTACAGCAAAAATTGTTATTTGGTGGTTTACGCAATATTATGCTACAGTTGCTTTAATTGGAAGGTATGCGCTGTGACGTTGCTGCTCATTGAGTTCTGTGTTTTAATTCATTAAACAAAAGTAAAAACTTGTACCTAAGGAAATAGGATACACAGCGAAGAAATCTCGTCTTGGACATTGTTTTAACACTTTGTGAATCTGGGTAAACTTTACCGGCTTACACTGTTATGGTGTATGCTTGTGCACACACATTTGCCTTTTTTTTTTTTTTTTTTTTTTGGTAGTTTAAGGGACCAGAGTTTGGGTAATTGAATACACAAAAAGGTTGCACCCTGTGTATTCAAATAGGAAACTATTCAAAATTCCTATCCCTAATCGTAATAAACACTATTAAAACAATATTCATAATACAAAGTAATAACAATCCTTTTCAGAGCGTTGTCGCTTGTGTAGCCTCTCCCAAGGCAGCGCCAGTCTTGCTGAGTGATACCAGTGTTGATACGGCATTTTTGACCTGAACACATCGGATCCCAAATAAAAGTTTGACAGTTTTGATTGCATATCTGGGTATCCATCGGGACATCTTACTGTGAGACTGGATATGATGTAAACGAAATGTTGAATTCACAACAAATAAAGCTGCTGTTTTATCTGCAAGTCTGGGAAACTGACGCCAAACAAGGCAAAACGTTACTTTTTTTTCCTGTCAGTGAAGCCTCCACTCTAAATGTTTGTCTTCATATTTTTTCATAATTACATTCTTTATGATTTATTGATTTCAGCACTTTCCTTTTGGCTTATTTGTTGCTTAGTTGTAGAAAACCCGATTTGCCTCGGGAACGAGTACCAACACAGCACTTCGGTACGCAGTCTCAAATTCTGACTGTACAACAAATCTGACGCGTGGCAGGGAAGTTAGGATTAGTTCGTAGTTTATGTTTTTAAAAAATGGTTTGTAAATGAATGTTCACCTTTTTGACAAACTGACCCATTTTCTTGGATTCATGAAACGGAAGCCATATACACTATATATATATATATTATACTAGTTAAATGTAACCGGCCCAGTCGGGTCTGTGGTGCTTCATAACAACCGGCCAATCTGCGCTCTCTACCGGCTCCGGGCCGCTGGGCCATGGTTATTGTCAAACCCTGAAACTCAAAAATTTGCTCTCTCTATCACTGTACATGTCACTACAGAGCATGCAGTGGCTTGCGAAAGTATTGACCCCCCCTTGGCTATTTTGTTGCCTTACAACCTGGAATTAAAATTGATTTTTTGGGGGTTTGTATCATTTGATTTACACAACATGCCTACCACTTTGAAGATGCAAAATATTTTCTATTGTGAAACAAACAAGAAATAAGACAAAAAAACAGAAAACTTGAGCATGCATAAGTCAGTACTTTGTAGAGCCACCTTTTGCAGCAATTACAGCTGCAAGTCTCTTGAGGTATGTATATATAAACTTGGCACATCTAGCCACTGGGATTTTTGCCCATTCTTCAAGGCAAAACTGCTCCAGCTCCTTAAAGTTGGATGGGTTTCGCTGGTGTACAGCAATATTTAAGTCATACCACAGATTCCCAATTAGATTGAGGTCTGGGCTTTGACTAGACCATTCCAAGATATTTAAATGTTTCCCCTTAAACCACTCGAGTGTTGCTTTAGCAGTATGCTTAGGGTCATTGTCCTGCTGGAAGGTGAACCTCCGTCCCAGTCTCAAATCTCTGGAAGACTGAAATAGGTTTCCCTCAAGAATTTCCCTGTATTTAGCTCCATCCATCTTTCCTTCAATTCTGACCAGTTTCCCAGTCCCTGCTGATGAAAAACATCCCCACAGCATGATGCTGCCACCACCATGCTTCACTGTGGGGATGGTGTTCTTGGGGTGATGAGAGGTGTTGGGTTTGCGCCAGACATAGTGTTTTCCTTGATGGCCAACAAGCTCAATTTTAGTCTCATCTGACCAGAGTACCTTCTTCCATATGTTTGGGGAGTCTCCCACATGCCTTTTGGCTTATTGTTTGCTTATTTTTTTCTTTAAGCAATGGCTTTTTTCTGGCCACTCTTCCATAAAGCCCAGCTTTGTGGAGTGTACGGCTTAAAATCCTATGGACAGATACTCCAATCTCCGCTGTGGAGCTTTGCAGCTCCTTCAGGGTTATCTTTGGTCTCTTTGTTGCCTCTCTGATTAATGCCCTCCTTGCCTGGTCCGTGAGTTTTGGTGGGCGGCCCTCTCTTGCCAGGTTTGTTGTGGTGCCATATTCTTTCCATTTTTTAATAATGGCTTTAATGGTGCTCCGTGGGATGTCCAAAGTTTCGGATATTTTTTTATAACCGAACCCTGATCTGTACTTCTCCACAACTTTGTCCCTGACCTGTTTGGAGAGCTCCTTGGTCTTCATGGTGCCGCTTGCTTAGTGGTGTTGCAGACTCTGGGGCCTTTCAGAACAGGTGTGTATATACTGAGATCATGTGACACTTAGATTGCACACAGGTGGACTTTATTTAACTAATTATGTGACTTCTGAAGGTAATTGGTTGCACCAGACCTTATTTAGAGGTTTAGTAGCAAAGGGTGTGAATACATATGCACGCACCACTTTTCCATTATTTATTTTTTAGAATTTTTTTAAACAAGTTATTTTTTTCATTTCACTTTACCAATTTGGACTATTTTGTGTGTTCATTACATGAAATCCAAATAAAAGTCAATTTTAATTCCGGGTTGTAAGGCAACAAAATAGGAAAAATGCCAAGGGGGGTCAATACTTTCGCAAGCCACTGTACGTGCTATTTGTATAGTTAAAAGTGCAAGCTTTAGTTGAGCCATGAAAAGATTCATAAGGCCTTCGTGAGCTCCGGAAACAAGTCTAAATTAGCACCGAATATAATGGCAAAAGATAAATGTAAAATGCAAGTCCAGCATTTCCAATAACTCACCGTCATAGCTTCTGTTAAAATGTCAGAAGACTGTGACAACAACCATAGATAGACAAACGGTGGTTACTGAAGAATGAAATAAGGTGGTGGTGGTGGTGTTGTTATTATTATTATTATTATTAGTATTATTATTATTATTATTGTTAGTCCAAGCTGGCTTGAGAAGCCTATTGTTATCTTTTTTTTTTTCTTTTTCGTATTGTCGTTTTTCCTTCCAAAACTTCTAAACTGCTCCTGTTCGCACACTGTGTAACCAACCAACATCAAACTTGGGAGGCATCATCCCGTGTAGATTACAGTTCATATGCAAAATAAATTGCTCTCCTTCATCAACCAAGATGGTGGCCTGACGTATTTTTGGGAAACAAAGTGACTAGGTGTGAAGTGGTGATCCAACAGTGTCCTCTGGTCCAAGTTTTTGTGTTGTGTTTAAAGTAGTGGTTAGGGTAACACTTAATCCTTTGCAGTCCTATGTCGGACCAGGTCCGACATTACAATTTTCCCTTTCCCGTCCGAAAAAAGACATAAAGCACAGGTCTCTAGTTGTTTTTTCTCCCAAGAACGCAGAGAAAACCTTTCAATGGCTGAGTGAGACTGATAGGAGCTGAACGAAACCAAAAAAAAGAAAAAAGTGTGTATCTCATAGTCCCATGAACTACAGAGATAACACAGACATAACAAAGGAGATAGCTGCTTCAGCATCAAGCGCTCAAAGAATATCACAGACATGTGCCGAGCTTTTTGAGATGTTATAGTAATAAAATAATGACTTGGATCGCATTATTTAGGATTTTGATAAAAAGAATGATCAGGAGAGGATTTATCAGTATACATGTCTATAAAGAGGGGGGGTGGGGGGGGGGGGGGGGGGGGGGGGGGGGGGAGTGCATGTGAAAATAAATCGGACCTGATGCGCCTGACAAGCGCTGTTTAAATTTTGACTGCAATAAATGGACAGTCAAGTCGTGTGTTCTTGAATAGATTCAGTTCTTTCAACCTGTCTATCATCGTAGCACGTTTCTTTAAACCCTGGAATTTGAACTGAAAAAGAAATTAAAGAAATGTTCTTCCATACAATATGTGTTTCAGCTGTCAGTTAACACACTACACGTAAAGGGGCAATGTAAAAGTATATAAAAATGTAAAACATATGCAAGTACGATAAAGTACTGAGAGGTGTGATAAAGCATATTAAACACCATGGTATAAATGTGGTAAATGGGTAGTATAACAATGGGATTGTTTTTATACAACTGTTTATTTCTGCCACAGAATACATTTCAAGCAGGGTTTGTTTACACCTCCCCCCTCCCAGAGTGAACTGATTGTCAAGTGAATCAGAAAAAATGGATATAAAAGTTCCAAGCTGTGCTGATATGGTGACATATGCACAGGTTGCAACATTTGTTGGTCAGTAAGCCAATGCTCCCTCAGTTCCTGCTTTTTTTATAATTGTCTCCATGTATTTCTAGATGCCATTGATGGAGCAGTGAATGGAGATCTACACGAGGTAAGGTTAAATCTTAAACCTCTGTTTTATCAACCTATGCCTCAACAGTATAGTTCGTTGCACATTTTCTACATTCGGAGCTTACCGTGGCAACACAAGTACGAATTCTTCCAAGTGAATTTATCAAGGGGCTTTTGAATACCGTGATCATAATAGGATTATGACACTTCCCCTCCAGGTTTGATAACACGCTATCACAGACTGAGACTGACTGACCTTTTCTAAAAAAAAAATAAAATAAAAAAAAAAAAAATTATTGAAGTAACTTACAAAAAATAGATGGTGAGTAAGTAGATTCAAGAAAATGCACAGAGTCCTTTTCTTCAATCAGTTGCCAGGTTTATTGAAATATGCAGGGAGTCTGGTCCCAGGTACAGGACAAACAATACTCAACATTAAAATGTTTGCATGACATTAAATACCCTTCTGTATAGATGGTCCACCTCCCCTTTCTCTGACACTTAAGCAATGGTCAAGGTACAACACATTATTCTGTTAATTTAGTGTGTGTGTGTGTAGTCTTGTGTGACAACCTCTGAACTCAGTGCATTCTTCACACTCCTGGAGAAAAAAGGTCCATAAATCTGCCCCTTTGATCCCAGTGGCATTATCTCTTTCGATCTCTCTGAGAACCTCTGGGTCCAACGCCAGTCCCTGGGAGCCTTTTAGCCCCTTTATGCTTTGCATTCCAAAGTCTTACAGCCTGGCCCCTTCTGGTCCACAGCATTGTTATCTTGTTAGCTTGCAGTCAATGCTGGGCAAGAAACTTGTAGACGCAATGTCTCTATCAATTGTAAGCAGTACATGCAATTTGAACCAAACAGTCTGCTATCTGCAATATTAGTCTCTTTTCAGAAAAAAACACCAGTATAGCTCTGCCAGTCCACATGCATAGCAAACTGCTAATCAATTCTCAATCCATGTTTTCCATATATATATATATATATATATATTATATATATATATATATATATATATATATATATATATATATATATATATATATATATATATATATATATATATATATATATATATATATATTTTTATTTATTTTATTTTTTCAGTACCTAAAAGTCATTTTCCCAGTCTCTCCTAAATCCTCTGGCTGCTGTCTGCCCGGTTGTCACTTCAAGGCTTGTCAGCAATGATAACTACTTTGAGAGGCTGTGCTAGTGCTAACAATGTATTACAACTTAATCGGCGTACAAAGGTTTAATTGTACAATCAAGTCTCATTAATAAGAACTCTGCTTCACAAATTTCCTCATAATATATAATAATGCTTTATACAATACTATGACAAGCAGGCTGTAGTGGTGACATCAGACCCGGAAGAAAATCACATTACTGCTAGGTGAAATGTGAATTGCGCTTTTGCGCAGGTTTAATAAATGAACAAAATAAAAGATTTAAACAAAAAACAGCACACGGCACGTTAGGCTAAAATTAATAGACAAACAAAATGAATAGACACTAAACAAACAGTGGACGAACAGACAACAAACACGGTGAGTCAAAGTAACTTATATTTACTTTTTCCTTCGTTTAGTTTTTAATTCTCTCCTCTCCACATCCGTTCTCCACTCACTGAACACACAACCCGAGTCAGTGAAATGTGAATCAATATATACTGTTGTGCTGGGATTCAATTACTAATTAATTATTCACTTGAATCCCAGCACGTGAACTCATTTGTGCAACCCCGTGCTCACATACTATTAAATACTTTAAATGCATGTGACGTGAAGTGAAATCCCCGTGCCTAAATACAGCTACAGTGGCTCTCAAAAGTATTCACCCCCTTGGACTTTTCCACATTTAATTGTGTTACAACATGGAATCAAAATGGATTTAATTAGGAGTTTTTGCCACTGATCAACACAAAGTTCATAATGTCAAAATTTTTTTCTAAATTAATTACAAGTAAAAAACAGAAAATAATTAATTGATTGCGTAAGTATTGACCCCCTTGAGTCAGTATTTGGTAGAGGCACCTTTGGCAGCAATTAGGGCCATGAGTATATTTGGATATGTCTCTACCAGCTTTGCAGATCTGGACACTGCAATTTTTGCTCATTCTTCTTTGCAAAATTGCTCAAGCTCCGTCAAGTTGGATGGGGACCTTTGGTGAACAGCAATTTTCAACTCTTTCCACATATTCTCAATTGGAGGTCTGGGCTTGACTGGGCCACTCCGGGACATTGACCTTTTTGTTTTTAAGCCAATCAAGTGTGGCTTTGGCTGTATGTTTGGGGTCATTGTCCTGCTGGAAGATGAATCTTCTCCCAAGTCCCAGGTCTCTTGTAGACTTCAGCAGGTTTTCCTCCAGGATTTCTCTGTACTTTGCTGCATCCATTTTGCCCTCTATCTTCATGAGCTTTCCAGGCCCTGACGCAGAGAAGCATCCCCATAGCATGATGCTGCCACCACCATGCTTCACGGTAGGGATGGTGTTCTCAGGATGATGTGCGGTGTTAGGCCAGCGCTAAACACAGCGGTTAGTGTTGAGGTCAAAAAGCTCTATTTTGGTCTCATCAGACCATAGACTCCTTCCACTTGGTCTCAGAGTCTCCCACATGCCTTCTGGCAAACCATCCAAGATTTGATGCAAGTTTTTTTTTTTCAACAACGGCTTTCTTTTTGCCACTCTCCCATAAAGGCCAGTTTTGTGAAGCACCCGGGCTATTGTTGTTGTATGCACAGTGTCTCCCAGCTCAGCCGTGGAAGACTGTAACTCCTTTAGAGTTGCCATAGGCCTCTGGTGGCCTCCCTGATTTAGTGCCCTTCTCGCCCGGATACTCAGTTTTTGAGGACGACCTGTTCTAGACAGATTCACAGTTGTACCATATTCTCTCCATTTCTTAATAATGGACTTTACTGTGCTCCGAGGGATATTCAATGCCTTGGAAATGTTCTTAAATCCTACCCCTGATTTTTTGGTGCTTTTGAAGAACTTTATTCCGGATTTGATTTGAAGGATCCTTCGTAATGTACTAACCAGCTGTGGGACCTCCCAGAGACAAGTGTATTTAACAATTACGAGTTTTTAAATACATTTGATTCCATATTGTAACACAATAAAGCCACTGTAAATAGTGTTCAGTGTTTCCAGTTTATTTTCTGATTTTACTGAAAATGTTTTTTTTACTGATTTTTATACCCAATTTTTGTCTATTCAATATTTTCCCAGTACTATTTTCTAGGAAATATACAATATTTTGATTTCAAATATTGTTTTATTTTGACTGACATTGTAATTAGCGGCCCTACACTGTATCCTAGGATACAGCAGTTTAGATGTCAGAGGATCAAATAACTTTCAAACGTGGTTCTTTATTACTTCACAAACACATTATCACCTAATTCTGATTATTGTGGCAATTGCTGGGCATAGTAACTACTTGTACTTGCAACTACAGTACTTGCATGAAAATATACTATTTTTAGTGGACGAGGAATGAGGAGAAGCCGTGAATCGGTTTTTTGAATATTCAAAAGAAAACAAATGTTTCGAAGCATCCAAAAAGCAAAATTAGCAGAAGGGGGTCAGGTGAGGCAGAGGATGCATAGCGCTGCAAATACTGCTGCATTGAGGTACATGTTCGCACTGACAATAAAAGAAAAATAAGCAACACATTAAACTAAAAAAAGAAAGTGAACTGAGAGACAAGCAATTAATTTATTCTGCTTGTATACATGCTTTAATAAAAAGAGTGCAGAATGACTGTTAATGAGTTTGTCAGAGCGCTGTGCTTTTGCTTGACAGCCACTGTTTATTGTAGGGAGCTATGTATTGGTGACTTTGTGTAACAGTATTGTTCATCAGCTAAAACACTGCCTATCTCCAACAATCTTAATCATACATATTTGACAGAAAATGGTGATGCTTTAGTTGGTAAAATTTTGGAATGCATTGATGGAAATGTCCAGTGTGATTTTTTGATTCGTCTCCTGATGGCTTGCACCGTCCAGTTCTATCAATTTTCTTTTTATGATTTCATGATGAATAAATGGCTTGTTCTGTGCTCATGTCATGTTCATACCCTCTGTAGATAATATTTCCATCAGCACAGTGATTGTCCAAATGTTCGCAAAGTACCAGCTAACTTTGGAAAATGTGTCTTCGACTTGCACAGAATCTGCATCATCATACACGCCAGGGACATTAAACTTAATCAGAAACCAGAACTGCTACGCATTATATTCCACATGTAAAGTGGGTATGCTGAGATTTTTTCCGCCTGATTTTTATTTTATTTTATTTATTTATTTATTTATTTTTCTCACAGACGTGTTTATGTAAAAACTATTTTTTACAGATTTTTTTTTTTTTGTATCCCTATTTATATGTAAAATAAACTCCTGGATTTTATTTTATTTTTTAAAACCTAAAATGCGGAACACTGGGTATAAAACAAGACACAATTCTTGACTGGTCCTTCTGGCACTTTATACTGTTAAATATATACTGTTGACATTGTTTTATTTGGCAAAAAGAAATGTCGTTGCGTTTGTTTTAGAATTAAGTTTTTTTTTTTTTATTTTGTAATAAATTTTTACAGTTGAGCACTGTGTTAAGACCTGCTGAAACCAGGTTTATTTAGTGACGTAATCAGGACCTTCAGTAATTGAACACAACGATAAGCAAAGTAGTCCTAAGTAGCAATTGCGTGTGTTTGGACTGACACAGAGAGAGGAAATCAAAGAAAGAAAAGAAAAAACAACAAAAAACAAACAAGGTGAATAAAAACAAAACATAAGAAACTAAACAATATTATTCGTAAATGTTAGTGTTTTACAGTGTAATTACAGTGTTCACTCGAATTTAAGTCAAACCCCAAATCCGGACACCAAAAAAAAATAAGACCCTTAATGCAAGTTACATTTAACTCTTAATGACAAAAACCCCACAATAATTAACGGTTAAATTTACTGACTCCTATCGCCTTGGGGTCATCGGCAAGCCAGAAGCCAAGAGGAAGGTACAGCCAGCAGAGTATCAGAGAGTTTTTAGAAAAAACAAAGGGAAAGAGGGGTTGTAGTGGAGGATTATTTAGCTGATACAAAATTGTTTGTCAGTTCTGTAAAATATTTATTGAAGAAAGGCTTAGGCACTGAGAGCTTCACCGATCAGGGGAGATTAAGATTAAAAAACGTATTAAGTAAACTCTGTTTGGCAGCCATCTCGGTGTGCCATCTAAAAATAGATTGTCTCCCCCTGAGCTCCTTTGCCAGCGGGGCCATTTTTGAAAGGCACATGCTGGCTTAGGCCACCGGTGAAGGATATACAGTGGTTTACAGAAGTATTCACCTCCCTGCATTCACGTTTTGCTGGAACCTGAGCGTACTCCACGACGCTTTCAAATTAGACTTTACATGTAGAATCTACACAAACTACTCCATATTGATAAGTTAAAAAATGCATATAGAATATAAATAAGTAAGATTTACAGAAAAAAAAAATGTATACATAAGTATTCAACCACTTTGCTACTGTAGCCCTAAGTCGGCTCAGGTGCAAATTATTTAGAACATAAGAACATAAGAAAGTTTACAAATGAGAGGAGGCCATTCGGCCCATCTTGCTCGTTTGGTTGTTAGTAGCTTATTGATCCCAAAATCTCATCAAGCAGCTTCTTGAAAGGTCACAAAATTAGTGAAACTTTTTCAGACTGTGTGTACTCAAAGTGGTTTAACTTGTAGATAATTTCCCTCTGGTATATAAAGACTTTAAAGCTACAACTCGCATAGTGTTCCAACAAAGCAACCATGAAGACAAAGGAGCTTTCAAAACAAGTCAGGTATAAAGTGGTAGAGAGGTACAGAGCAGAGGGTACAAGAAAATTTAAAAGGTGCTGATTATCCCTCTCAGCACAATGAAGTCCATCATTAAGAAGTGGAAGATGCATCATACCACCCAGACACTACCCAGATCAGGTCGCCCTCCCTCCCGGGCAAGCGGGAAATGGTTCAGGATGTCACTCTGATGCCAACAATGACCTTGAGATTTTATATCGAGATTTCATTTTATACAGTTTCTGCAAGTTTTGCTGAAATTTAACCTCCTCCTTGTATACTGTAACAATGTTCAATTTAACCACTACAGCTTTTGAATAAAAAAAGTTTGTTTGAAAACACACATGTAATAAAAAAAAAGTGTGTTTTAGAAAGTTCTAGAAATGCGTTCGAGTTCATCTTTGCCCTTGCCCTATAATAACCCCATATCTTATATAACTTGTTTTTGTCACTCTTATATAACTTGTTTTGGTTAGAATGTTCTAGGGAAAGGAATAGTTTATTCAGAGGGCCGAGCCTCGAGGGAGTGATCTGGCCAATTACTCTCTCGCATGCAAAAGCCTAACTTGGTAAGTTATAAAGGACGGGGTTCTCCTCTGCTCTGATGAGAGTCAGCCGTGAGGATTAGCGCGCAGTCCTGCTCGGTAATTTCTTGGAGACAGCTGCTTTCTCTTACCAGGGTCGAAGGGCTCTCCCGATCCGCTTGGAAGGGTAAGAATTAGTTCAGTTGCGTCTCATGGATTGTATTGATCTGTGATTAATATAATCTTTGTATGTAACCTTGTTGGGTTATGTCCCGTTAGGGATATCGTTATTCGCAGTGTAGCATCTGTGTATGTAACTGCGTGTGTGTGTGTGTGTGTGTGTGTGAAATAATAAAGGACCTTTTAAAATTACTCTGTGAAGTAATTGCCTTATTTACTTCCACATCAACTTCCTTTTAAATTTAAAGTAATTAAATTTCACACAACAACACATTATTTGTAATTCAACAAAATGTGACATTGGTAGGGGGTGAACACTTCTGCAAACTAGTGTAGTTCCTTGATGGAGGTTGAATGTAGTGCTTAATGTACCGATAACCTCTTTTTGAGCCCATGGACTCAGCTGAGCACAGATTTTTGGTTTTCAAGGCAGCTTTCTTGCTTGCAGTCACCTCCACTAAGCGGGTGAGTGAAATACAAACGTTCTCGGTATTGGAAGCCAAATTTTTTTTTTTTTTTTTTTTTTTTTTTTTTTTTTTTTTTTTTAGAACGAAGGTTACTGTTTGTACTAACCCTGATTTTTTGCCAAAGACCATCTTGGCTTTTCATATTAACTAGTTGGTGGAATTGGAGGCTTTCCACCCCCTCCTTTCCAATCTTGCAGGGAGCACCAGCGCCAAAGAAGCCCACCAGCCATTCCACCAGGGGTCAGGTGACTTCATGGGCTTCCAGGCATCTGTCCAGGACATAAGCAATGCAGCGGTGCGGGCTTCCCTACCGTACTTTTACTAGGTTCTACCGACTGAATGTTGTAGATCCGCATAAGCCTGGGTTCGGCACTATAGTGTTGAGGGCGGCTTCCCAGTCCACCCTCACAACATAACATTAGGTGAGTTTTCATTCTATGTTCTTCCAGATATTACTGGATACTGATTAACAAGCACAAGGTGGTTTCGTCTTACCTTTGTAGTTCAATGATATACTACCATAATCAGGGCTCTATATTTAGTTTTTTTACTACTGGCCCCTTGGGCCACTGAGGTAGTGTTTTTACTGGCCCGGATACAATTTTAACTGGCCCAATAATAAGTACAAAACTGGGTGAATTGTTTTATTCACCGCTGCAAATGTATTGGTGAGCCGGAAGTACATCCACCGGTGACTGGATTAAAACAACATAGTGACATTAAATATGGCAGCTAGTACTGGAATTGTTCAGACGTTATGTCGGCCAGGGTGTCCTCGGCTCACCACGCTCCCTGTAGACTGGCTGGGCGCCTGCGGGCTTTCCTGTAAGCTGCCTAGAGCTGTGTTGTCCTCTGACATCGTAGCTCTGAGGTGGCTGCATGGTGGGCCTGCAGTCTGAAAATAAGCAGACGACACACACTTCGGAGGACGGCGTGTGTTCGTCATACATATTGGCGTACTTGTCAGAAAATGAAAATATTGTATTCAAGATTTGAAAATGTATGTGCACAAATGATCCTCGTTTTTTTACAAGCAAACTCGCAACCGAGCTGTTAGCAATGCTGAACGGTTAATGGATTTATACTAATCATAACAGTGAACACTATTCAAACAATAATCATAATACACAGTAATCGTTCTCAGATCGTTGTCGCTTGTCGCCTCTCCCAAATCATCAGCAATCTTACTGGTGATACGAACGGGTCCTGTAAAGATTGTGAATGGCATTTCTGATCTTGTATCCCAAATCAGAACGTTTAGACAGTTCGATCCCGTTGTCCAGTTTCCATGTGCTGTACCTGGGTATCCATCGGTGCATTTATTTTTTTTTCTCTCGCAGCAGTCACAGCAGCAGACAAACACCTGCTATCTTGCGAACTATTACTGTGAGACTGGATATGAGAGCAATTAAATGTTGCATTCCCAACAAAAAAAGCTAATGTTTCTGCAAGTCTGGGTAATTGACATTTGTTTCACTGTCAGCATGAAGCCGGATTAAGTCTTTTTTATACTTTCTTTCTTTATCATTATTGATTTAAGTACGTTACTTTTGGCTTATTGGTGCAGTTGGTTGCATAGTTGTAAAAATAAATAAATAAGCTGCCATGTCGAGGTAACGAGTATTACCAACAGTGCGTAGTCTCAGATGCTGACTGTACAAATCCGAAAGTTCAGACGAGTTCCATTGCGCCATTATCGGGTGAGGGAGTGGGTATGTTTTTAAAAACTGTTTTTTTAATGGGTTTTTTTCAGCTTTTTGGCACACTGACCTATTTTCTTGTGTTCATAAAACATAAGCCATGTGGACTATACTATATACATTATACAGTTAAAAAATGTTAATGGCCCAGTTGGGCCTGTGGGGCTTCATAACTACCGGCCAAACTGCGCTGTCTACCGACCCCGGGCCACCGGGCCATGGTTATTGTCAAACCCTGCCATAACCTTGTGACAGCTTGGGTATACTCACTCATTTGTAATAGTTAATATTAGTGCACACAGGATTTTCATGTTCAGCTATTCACTCATAATTATTTAAATATTTGTTAGTTTTTAAAAAGTAATAAAAGCCATTATATTGATCAGAACGCAGGCAGGGGGGGCGCAAAATGCCCTGAAAACTTAAGGAAAACAATTTAAATGAAGCAATAACCTCAGTAGTTAAGCTAAAAGGGAAGATTTTGTGTGAAACAAAACCAATAACCCTACTTTAAATCTCCCCAGTCAAATCGCAGAGTGGCTAAATAAGCACAGTAATTTACCAGAATAAAAAACAGTAATGAAAAAGAAAATGTAGAACATAAAAAAGCACAACCAGATACAGTCAATGAAAGACAACAGATTATTTGTTGTATTATATGTTTAAGGTAAGGGAAGTTTATTTTTACGTTAAGTGCTCCCGGTATAATGTTCTGCCACCCGGCAGTACAGAATTCCAGGGGAGATCCCTTAGTACATAAAGTTGACGCCGCATTTCAGAGGTCATGTTTATGCAGAATTCTGTGTTTATATATGGAGGACATTTTATAAAAAAATGCAAAAAATATCAGCAGTGTGTTTCTAAAACACAGATATAAAAGACAACAAATGCCCTTTTCATCCCTAACCAATAATTTAGTTTATATTAAAGTAGTTTTATGCAATGCAGCGTGTAAAAATGATTTCACTGCTCCCTACATCAGTATCCTACGTAGCACTGTGCACGTCCCTTGTATTAGAGCGACTCGGTGATCTGTATCAGAGCATCTTACCTGTTGACACAGCCAAGAATTTGGAAAAGTAAAACACATGCTCAAAAATCATGGTTTTAAGACCATAGAGAGGCCTGCTTGGTTTTTATTGAGAACTATTCCGACATCCTTCCTGCTTTCGACACTTGGAGCAGTTGCAATTGTGATACCTGCATCTTGTCAGCAGAACTGGGTTTTCGCTGTCAGAACAGAGAGCAGACCAGCAAACGCTATCGTCTAAAACATGACAATTTCAATGTCAAATTTTATAATTTTTTTTTTTTTTAAAAGTAGTGTTTTTAGGATTTTAATACTGATGCGCTGGGAAGGCTATGGCTGATCCCTGGAGCCAGTAGGTGGGTTCTTTTTTATTGTGCTTTTGATTTAATGAAAATGTAGTGTTTTGTTGAATTGTTCAATAAAGGATTAAGTCTTACAACTTCACACTAAAATACTAAATGGCTTCTGTAGACTTGGTTCCTTTGATCAACAATGTGTAAACGACACTTATGAGTTTAACACATTACAATCTTACATTAAAACTTTCTTAAATTAACATATATATAATCACTTTTGATGGTCCTGGCCAGTCATTTATTACATTTGATTGGTTTATGACCTGAATGCACTGTCTGACACACCTCTTCCCAGCTGGGTGTGATTAGGCTGTCATAGGAAACTGTATACTGTATTTTGTTTATTTGGGTGGAGGGTTCTTAACAAACTGATGGAATTGCATACACATCGCTTAAAAAAACAAGTCTCCTTGTGCTGCCCATACTCATATGTTGATTATTAGCTGCCAGAGCTTGATTCATAAGTGAGAGAACAGACGGCATAGTTGCCAGTTCTGGTAGTCAAGGCAGTAATCAGGAGCTGGTCATATTTTGGTTGTTTAAGGTGACTTCAGTTGCTGTCTTGAAGAATATAGTGAGCCCAATGTGCAATGGAATGGCGTTTCCTCTGTGATATAGATGTAGATATCAGTCCACAATTGAAACAAAACAAGGGGGCACACTGAACTGACCACCTACACATCCAGCATTTGAAAAAAGCTGTTCAAGTCTGGACTCACCATCATTAGAAGGCATGATTCCTAAACTAACTGCAACAAACTAGGTATCACATGATTAGCCACTAGACCAAATCTAAATGAGGGAAATCATTCTTTTGTCTAGGAGAGCAACGGCCCATCTGACACCTATGCAGCGATTTCACAGGTTGATCGGCTACATTCTGAGCCAGAGAGCCTTCGAAAGTGGAGAGAGGAACAGCTGGAGCGTCTGGCGCTCTTGGGTAAGCAAGAGAAGGACCAGTCGGATACATTTTTTTGTAATATGTAGAGGTGATTTTCATCGGCAGGTAAAACCACAGTTGAATCGGTCCAATGGCATGAAATTAAGTCTGTTTTATATTCAAGAAAAGATTATTTTATCAAATCACATCTAGGATGAACTGAATTTCTTGGGATTGTGTCCTTACAAAGTATTTGATATACTTTCATGATCCCTGTGAATATTCTTGTTGCTTATAATTCAATTTTTGTCTACCCTCTGCAGATGCAAACTCCCGCAAACTAGAAGCAGAATGGAAAGAGAAAGCTAAAATAGATCTGGAAGAATGGTATTGCAGGCAAGATGAGCAGCTAGAGAAAACAAAAGTGAACAACAGGTAAAGTAGTGCACTTACCGAGCAGTGAGTGCTAAATAGCACATGAGGGGGTTCCAGTTTACCTTGGGTCAGCAAGCAGAGGTATACATTTTAGATGTATTTTTGTGGGTCAGATGTTGCATAAACATAGAATATTAATGAAGACCACAGTTTGCAGCTTTTTGAATAATTATGAGCCGGTTAATCTTGTGTGGTCGGTAAATTGCCAATTCAATGCGTAAGAGCAGTAATACGTTTTTGTTCTGTTCTTTTAGTTACAGTATCTGTCTTTTGTCAAGGCAGTATATTATCATCATGTAATCACTGCAATGCTGTCCAGCTGTTACTTAATATTAATATTATTATTATTATTATGTATGCCTTCACTACAATAGTTTTTTATTGCTGTGTTTTATTCTAATCAGTTTGTCATACCTAGGAGACCCACATACTTTAGCTTGTGCCTCAGAAATGTCAAATAAAATCTGGATCTACTGCTCCTTACTCTGTCTGGGTAGTTTAATCTTTTCTCCAGTGGCAATTTTTGAAGTTGACTTGGCCACTTGACACTTGGGCACAGTAGTACACTGGTGAAAGCATTAGAAAGAAACATTTGTATAATTGACACTTCAGCATACATACATATATACATTTGTGTTCCCTAAATTAATAAGATCTCCATTGACAGATATTAATTTAAACGCACACCTCTGGCATTGCAGTAGGAAATACCAAACCAAAATACAGAAACACAATACTGAAATCTGATACTGTCATCCTATCAAGCAATTTAACCCCAAAAGCAATAACAACACTTTCCGAGTATGTTATACCTGTATCTTTCTTCTTCTTTTTACCTCATTCTCTCTTTTCTCCTGCTTGCTGCTTTCTTATTGGACCTCTTGCTGTCTAGGGTACAAGATGAAGCTTTCTACAGACAACCCTTCGCTGACCTGATTGGTTACGTGTATGTTGCTAAAACTAATATTTTATCCTTTCTTCTATTGTCACTTACTTATTTGCTCTGCGTCACTTTTTTCTTGGTCTTTTTGTTTCGTTTTGATTTGGTTTTCTCAATCTGTTGTAAGGTGTCTAGATGGACCAATGGTGAGTGTTACCAAAATTGCTTGTTCAAGATTATTCCCTAAGCATCATAATAATCCTTATAATAATAATAATAATAATAATAATAATAATAATAATAATAATAATAATAATAATAATAATAATAATCATCTTTATTTTATATAGCGTCTTTCATAACGGATTGTCACAAAGTGCTGAACACAGCAAGGGAAGACAAGTAGAATAGCAATTAAACAAAACTCATGACCTATTCAGAATTGGATACAAACTACTAACAACATTAAAAATCAAGAAAATAAAAACAACAAAGAATCTGAAAGAATGGCAATTTAAATAAATGTGGTTTTGAGGCAGGATTTAATAACAGACAGGGACTCAAACTTAAGTCTCGAGCGGGAGTGAGCCCTGTCCCTGTTTGCAGCTTGGTTAGGGAACAGTTAAAAGACCAGCATTGGCGGACTGTAGAGCATGCCCAGGAGTGTAATTTGACAGCAAGTCAGAGATATGGGGGAGAAATTCCCCTATTGACCTTAAGATAACAATAAAATTTTATAATCAATACAGAATTTGACTGGCAACCAGTGTAGAAATTAATACAGGGGTTATATGTTCACTGGAGCGGGACCTGGTTAACAACCTGCCTGCTGAATTCTGGACATCCTGGAGTTTTTGGATGGTATTCTTTGACACCCCAGTAAATTGGGCATTGCAATAGTCAAGTCTGGAGGAAACAAAAGCATGGACAAGACAGAGCGCAGCCGAGCAATGTTCCGAAGATGAAAGAAAGACAACTTGGTAATATTCCTGCGGAATATTATGAGGTTCAAAAGTTAGACTAGGGTAAAAAATAACCCCCAAGTTTTTCGTTTTGGAACAAAATTCACTTAGTACCCCATCAATAATTATGTGTCGACAACTGGATTTGCGCTGTTGATGTGGGGCACCTAATAACATAACTTCAGTCTTGTCACTGTTTAACTGCAGAAAGTTTTGTTGCATCCAGAGCTTGATGTCAGTAATACAATTTGTGAGCACAGAAGCAGCCATGTCAATATCAGGTGTGGTTTGCAGATAAATCTGGGCATAGATTTTAAATATTTACACTGTGACTTCAAAAAATTTGACCTATCAGAAGCATATACATGCTGAATAGGATAGGTCCCATTATGGAGTCCTGGGGAACACCAGAAGAAACCAGTCCAGTAGTAGACCTGAAACCACCCAAGGAGACAAAATGCTTTCTCTCGTGGAGGTAGGGGTTAAACCAACCTAGGGCTGTACCAGATATGCCAAGCATATTCTCCAGTTGGGCAAGGAGAGTATTATAGTTCAGTGTCAAAGGCAGCACTAAGGTCCAGTAAGACCAACATAGAGAGGGCCCCAGAATCAGAAGCCATCAGCAGATCCTTGACAACCTTGACCAGAGCTCTTTCAGTGCTGTGCAGCTGTCTAAAACCTGACTGGAGTGGTTCATAAAGACTATTTAACATGAGGAGAGTATTTAGTTGTTGTGCCACAACACGTTGAAGAACTTTGGACAGGAAAGGGAGGTTTGAAATAGGCCTATATCCCAAGTTATCAGTGGGAAGATTTTTTTTTTTTTCAATACTGGCAGAGGGCACAACTCCAGAGCTCAGGGACTAATTAGTGCTGCTAGTCACAAAGGGAAAGCTACATCAGGTGATAATCGTTCAGTGTCAGATCTGGGTTGTTTTAAGATTGAATCGTCTTTCTAGGCATTCGGTACATTTTTAACATTTCAAAAGCCTGTTATTTGTATTGTAAAACCAATAACTGTCTGCAACAATGCCTTCCCCTGTTCTATATATTCTTTATTCTAGAATCATTACCAAGCACCAAGTAACTTCACAGAAAGACTACCTCAGGATAAGTAGTCAAACTGTTTCAGTATCTTATACTGACCAGTAAGTAAACATGAATGTAGATAAACATATTCTTTATATTAGATTTGTTAACTGTTTTGCTGTTTTTGAGGGTTCTTTCCTAAAACAGAATACAGGTCTTCGTTGCTGTGGGTTGAGGATAAAAGATTAAAAAAAAACAAAAAAACAAAGACATGTAGTTTTCCAGAAAACGCAAACTGAAGTAAGATTAGTTAGATTTATTTGTTTTCTTTTTTTATGTTTTACTATATTTTTATTTGGTTGTTGATGCTTACATGGTTGAATTTGCATTATTTATTCACTTATATATATATATACCTAATAATTTAAAATATTTGATTTACAGGTGTGATAGTCCAAACTTTTTTTGCAGTCAAAAGTGTAATCTGTTGTATGTATTTGTATTGTTCCTAGCTGAATGTCTTGCCTGTCATCTCTACAATTAGACCTATTATTCTTTTATTTTACTACGCTGTCCAAGTATTTTCCATACTGTTAATGTTAAACATTTTGTTTAAATGGTGGTTTAATGCATTTGTACAGCAATTTAAGACGCACTGATAATTTGAATGCGCATTTACGTTTTGAGTTCTAGTTTTTAAGACAGACAGTTATTTAAAAACGTTCTTGTTAACTTTTTATTTTTGAAAATATTCTGATATGAAACCAGAAGAATGAATACCTAGTTTAAAGCAACTGTGTACCCTGCATTACAAACCCTTAAGTGGCTTGTTTTGTTATCATTTAATGTATTTCATTTTATATTTAATTATAACATGTGAGCACTTTCAAGTATCAAAATACAGTACCAAATCTTTGAACAGTAGAATTTTAAATTCACTTGGCCTCTTCAAACTACAGTAAATCCTTGCAAAAAAGTATTTCTAACCAAATTGAAAGATGCCACCCATCAGAAAGTCGTGTGTACCGCATGTACGTGAGAGAATTTGGTATTCTGCTGTTTTTTAAAATTATTTTGATGGTGAAGGCTCTACTTATGACAAATGGAGGCCATTCTAGGAAGATAGTACAAGTATTAATGTATTAAGGCAGCAATTTTTTTTCCCACAACAGGTGGACAAAGTGGCCAACTGACTTTAGAACCACTGTTGATGCAAATTGTATGTAAGCTACATTAATCTGGTGAGGATATACAGTTGCTTCAAACATAATGTTGGTAATTAGTATCTGAAGGAAATGTTCTGTCTGCTGTAGGGTAGGAATTTGCAATGTAGTGTCTAGGTAACTGCTAGTTCCCTTTTCAAGTACAAAATGTAACCAATACTGAGTGGGATATCTCTTGCAGCCCAAATTACTTGAGCACTTACTCAAAGCTACTCCCTTGAAAGTCCCTCTTGCGTTGGGTACCCCAGGAGTTATCAGTGGAGATAAGCGCCATTTTTCTTTCACCCTGCCTAAGGAAGGTGTAAGCTTTGACATTTTAGTGAAAACGAGATAAATTGATATATTCACTTTTTCTCTCATTTCAATTTTGAAATAATTTTGCAGGAATTTTAATCGTATAATTCTTATCCTAGGTTCTGATTATGTATGTGTGTGTATAGTACCAGTCAAAAGTTTGAGTACACTTGCTGGAAACTAGGTTTTTTTCATAATTGACAATATTTTACGTCGTTTATGTTTCTGTAAATACTCGAAAATGAAAACACATGTTACTCCTTATGTTTTGTTTTGTATATTGTATCAAAGCAATGTTCAAGAAAATTGTCTCTAAATCTTGGCCTCAAAATAGCCACCCTTTGCCTTAATAACAGCCTCACAAACACGAGGCATCCAGTTAACAAGTTTCAGCAGGAAATAACCCGACATGTCCTCTCAGCTCTTCTGCAGCAATTCCCAGAGATGTAGGGCACTGTGGGTAGCTTTGATTTGACACTCTATCCAGTTCGTCCCATACAAGTTCTAGGGGATTAAGGTCTGGAGACTGGGCAGGCCAGGTTATTAGATTGAGTTGTCCTTCATTTTCCTGCTTTGGCAGATAGTTCTTACACAACTTTGAGATGTGTTTCGGGTCATTATCTTGCTGAAGAATGAAGGACTGCCCAACTAGCCGTAATCCTGATGGAATGGTATGCCTCTGAAGTATGCTATGATAGCCATGCTGGTTGAACTTGCATGGACTTGGTAAAGATCACCAACTCTGTCACCAGCAAAGCAACCCCAGACTATGACACTGCCCCCTCCATGCTTGACAGTGGGAACCACACATGCAGAACTCATGCGCTCACCCTCTCTGTGTCTTACAAATACTCGGCGGTTGGACCCAGATATTTCAAATATTGACTCATCGGTCCATAAGACCGACTTGCACTCCTCAAACGTCCAGTTTTTGTGTTTTTTGGCGTAGGCAAGTCTCTTCCTCTTATTCTGCACTCTTAACAATGGTTTCTTTGCAGCAATTCTTCCAGTTAGGCCAGCTTCACACAATCTCCTCTGAACAGTTGATGTTGAAACATCTGTACTTCTAGTAGCATTTAGCTGAGCTTGTATTTCAGGGGCAGTTAATCGCCATTTCGCAGACTTGTGACTCAAATGAATTTGTTCTCTGATTCTGAGGTCACCCTTGTCCTGCCTGACTTTGTTCGGTCCTCATGAGTGCCAGTTTCTTTAAATCGTTTGATAGTCTTGGCCACATCAGTTACAGACACTTGCAAAGTCCTTGCGATTTGTCTTAGATTGACCTTCATTTCTTAAAGTAGTTGCAGACTTTTTTTTCCTTGCTTAACTGAGCATATTTTGCCATTTTCTGCTCCCTTACATTCAGGAATGACAAACTTTTGCCTATGCTAACTATATTTATAGTAATCACGAACTCACCAGTTAACAATAATTGGTGACAAAAGGTTAATTAGGTAACATGCTAGTTTACTCAGAACATCTAATAAACACACTTTTATACTTTGGCCAGTGTTCTAACACCATGTTATACACATTTCAGACTTTTAGCTGACTTGGGCTTCAGACTGAAATCCCCTTGCTTTGGGTGACCATTTCATTGAAGTTGACTAGATTTACATTTTCATTTAAAAATTAAATTTTTGAATGCAGTTCACTGATGATTATCAGCTTATATAAGTACATGTATCATTTAATGAAATATTAAGTGTTTATAGACAAGTTTATACAGTTAAAAGCATAGATAATCATGAAAAACCTGGTTTCAAGCAGGTGTACTGGTACTGTGTATATAATATAATAATATACACAGTACATTATTATAGATATTATAGATTTTTATATATATATATAAAATCTATGTTCTCGCCAGGAATTTTTCACAGAGTGGTGGTGGGAGGGCAGGAGTGGGGGGCTGGGCGGGAAGGAAACAGAGATCCTTGCAACCCCCTGCAGGCGAGCCAGGAAAAGTCATACACATGTTACGCTTTGTGGTAGTTGTCAGTATTAGGGATAGGTCAGTATAACGTTTTAATACCGTTCCTTTTATTCTGCAGCGTAATTGTCGTAATTCTTTTATACACCGGTTAACACATTTTTTTCAACTGCAAACACGCTTCTTCTAAATCAAGCGATGGTACTTGCAGCCTTAATGAATTGCCTGAAGATCTTTTGTGAACTGGTAATGGTTTTGAAGAAAACTGTCAGCAACACAGAACACATGTTTCAATTGTTTCGTACTGTTATCCAGAACTTACTGAGCCAACTGCTCTTGGCTGCTGTCTTTGACATCTCGCGCAGCTTTAGAGAAATGCCTTTTCCAAACCTTGCAGCAGAGCACATATTTTCAGTGTGCTATATATTTACATTTGTCTGGATCATCGTCAGTTTAATATATGATAAAGTTTCATTATATAATAAGATGTTGCACTGGGCAATGCAGAATTTCTGTGACTGAGTGACGTCTACAGCATTCATCTCGACGTGCAGAACTGCTGAAATCTGCATTAAAAGAACACCACCAATGTCTCAATTAAAATTAGCATAGACCCAGCATTGCAAATAAAAATTAACTTGTTTTTACATTTTTTTTTTTAAACAAAAAGGTTATTTTTATTAAATATCCTTCCACCTCTGCCTGACCTTAGAAAAAATAGTCCCTAAAACATTAAAAAAAAAAAATAAAAAAAAATGCATTAATTAAAAAATAATTTCAGGTGCTTAATTGAACATTGCCATCGAAAATGCAGTTTTGATTCGTTACACTTCTTGTAATTCTTGGATTATCATTACATTTTAAAGTAAAATATTACTGCCCATTTTCATCATGACACAGCACAAATGAGTCTTAAAACGCAGACCCTTCCTCACAAGATTTATGTATCAGGTGAGAGTGCGTGTTGTTTTTTTTTTTTTTTTAAAATCATTATCCTTTGTTATCCTGGGTAGTAACAGGAGGTATCCATACCAGATTTGTGCTACAGCTTCACAGTGGCGAGAAAGATGTTATTTGCATGGAATACCCGGTTACTTATCAAACTGACTTTGCAAATTACAGCTTGGTAACGTGGAGAACTATTGGACCAGTATTAGAAACAATTTAAAACAATGCAGGGCACAACAGAAGACATGATACCCTCGTACCTGGACACATTTAAAAGGTATGGCAGGAACCGTTGAGATGAATTTATAAATGTTCAGCATTAGATCACACAGCTGCGCAGGGGGTGGGTCCAGTGGCAGCAGGCAGGCAGACCGCAGAACGGACAGTGGGAGCAACGGCAACAAAACATCTTTTAACCCCAGAGTCTCTTAAGAGGGACCCAAATATTTTATGAAAAGCTGAAAGTTTAAGAGTTAAACTATTTTGAAAATGGGATAGGTTAACACCATAGTTCAGGGAGAAGGAACAGAGCAATCAGAATGGCGAGATTTGAATACTTTTGCTTTATTCCCCCCCCCCCCACTACTTTAATCATTGGTGTCCGATTCAGATTCTTTCAATATCTCAAGTACACTTCGGTTTCCCAAAAGTTCAACGTTTACATAAATCTCGTCGGTCATGTTTATTGCGATAAATTCCAATATGTCAGCCATTTTTGTTTTTAAATTCTAGTGTATGGGTATCTGCCAGTGATTTGCCTGTTTTTGAAAGAAAGTGCCAACCCAGTGGTAATATGCTGTAATATCAACACCCTCATGTGACCTATTTTGACCAATCAGGATAAAGTATTTAAAATACCCATTTTATAATACAAAATAACAAATATTTAAGTCATTCCATGAAAGGAAGTGTGATTTGTTGGTTTTATTTTTGTGAATTACAGTAATTTAAGTGATTTACATTAGTCTTTCTTCATTTAAGCCTTTATTTTATAACTTGCATGATGTACTGTAAAACGTGATATTAAGGTTAACACAGTGTTTTTTTTAAGGGTTATCATACCATTCAAATTGTATGCCGTTCCATCCCTAGTCAGGATAATATTCTATATCTGGTTGTCAGCAGATAGATGCAGAGTCTGCGTCATAGGTTGATGTACTCCCAATAATCAACAATGTTTCACGGGATGATTATTATTTTTTGGCTGTTAAAAAAAAAAAAAAAAAAAAAAACTCAGCGTAGCAGCCTGATTTTACAGCGTCATTTTTCCAGGTAGCAATGTAGTGGCCCGTTTACGCTCAACAGTGCTGGCGAGAATATATAAATTATTTCCTGTAGATGTTAAAACTGATTTGAACTCTACTCTCACCAAGATAAGCACCAACTAAGAAGTAGCTTTACCATAAACTAATGTGATCCATCTGCGTCTTAATTAGTTTGCGTTTCTTTCCATCTGATGATGTAGATATTATAAGAAATAATGAAAATGATAAACAATATTAGTGGTGTCAGATATATGTTTATTTGTAAAGCTCAAAGTAGAACAATTGTATTGAACAGAGTCGCGTCACTCTGGGCTACAGTAAGATTGATAGAACTGAGCACCAGACAATGCATTCACTTCAGTTTTGTAGATTCCAGAACACACCCTTTTAATTATGTAATGTGACAACTCCTTCCTATACCTGTGTACTGGTGGCAAGTTTCCAAGCCTCACAAACTTTCCTTTACTTCACCAACACCACAGGCAGGCAAGCAAGGCCCCTCACATTTCTGTGCACCTGTTGTCTCTGAGATTCCCCCCCCCCCCCCCCCCCCCCAACGGTTCGTCTCGTCTACTGGGTAGCCAAGATGACCTAGTCTCTTCTACATTCCTGAGATCAAAAACCCAAAATACCACTCCCAGCTTCTTTGTTCAATTTGTAACAGAAAATAACATAAAAGAATAATCAATTTTAATACAAAAACTATTGCAAAAAAACTATTGCAAAAATGGTCTCAACACAGACGTTGACTAAATAAGTTCTTCACTGTGCAACACAACTCTTGGCCACTGGACCTAACATTTCTGAGAAACCGGGTTGTAGAGTGGGCCACAAATCCTTGACAACCCAACTCCACTGGGCAAACCCAGACTCTCCATCGCTGTTCCGCTTCAGTAGCTAGTTGAGCATACCAAAGTTTATTCCTCTCATATGCTTTGTCCACAGCATCCTCCTATAGCACTGTTAACTACCAGATGAACAATGTGTTCTTATCCAGAACACCCACCTTACATCCTGACAAAATGTGCCTTAATGTTGCAGGTCATGAATAAAAAGGACATGAGGGATCCTCACCCACCAAGAGGTTTAGGTTCTGTGGTGATGGGAGAACATCATATGTAGATCTGATGAGGAAACTGATCCTGCTCTGTTCCATTGTTCATAGGTCTTGTCAGCCAATCTTGCGTTGTTCCACACTCTCCCATCTCGTCCTTTCACCCTGCTTGACCTGGGAAACGGCCTTTACGTGCCTCATTGACTACCAGCTTCCTTCGTTGAGCTGGGGTTGCCTTGTGCCATGTAGGAGCTGAACTGAGACCAAGACCCCCTCTTCCATGCTGAACTTGCCTCCTAGTTTTTTTAGAGACATCTTTTTGATGTTGGCCGCTGTCCGTCATCGGACCGGCAAGGGAAAATTGTAATGTTGAATCTGGTCCGACAGGACTGCAAAGGGTTAAGATTTTAGGCTGCCACAGAACACTGGCCCTGGCCACATACAACTGCAGATGTTTCTCAGGTGAAGCAAGACTTCGAGTTGGAAGAAGAACTTGGAAGAATCAAGTGGGACATCATAGGACCAAGCGAATTACAGCGAAAAGAAGAAGGACTACTAGAACTCAAGAGTGGACATCTTCTCTTCTACCGAGGCATTACAGATGGATGAACATTGTATTCATTGTATTCATCGTCCACAAGAGAATCAAGAATAACTTAGTAGAGATTGATAGCACATCAGAGAGGTCTGCAAGACTGATAGTGAAAGTTTCAAGGAAGTATGAACTTCAGGTCATCCAAGTATATGCACCAACAACAAGCTGTTCGGATGAAGAAGTCGAAGAAGTTTGTGAAGTACAAGAACAACATGAAAATGGGAAGTGGTTTTCCTCAAGGATTCGTCTGTACTTTGCACCATCCATTCTCCCCTCTATCCTAACAAGCTTCCCAGTACCTGCTGAGGATAGATGCATCCCCATAACATGATGCTGCCACCACTATGCTTGACAGTTGAGATGGTGTTGACTGGGTGATGAACGGTGTTGGGCTTGCACCAGACATAACGCTTAAAATTAGACTGAAAAGTAAAAATTTTGTCTCATCTAACCACAAAATCTTTTCCCACATTTCTGCAGTATCATCTTTGCTTTTTTGGAAACTCCACTTCTTTCTTGCAACCCGTCCATACAGGCCAGCATTGTGTAGGGACTGGCTTATTGTTGATGTGTGAACACTGACTCCCATCTCAGACACAGAACTTTGCAGATCTCTCAAAGTCATTGTTGGCTTCAGAGTGACATGCCGAACCAGTTTCCTGCTTGCCCGGCTGCTCAGTTTGGGAGGGCGACCTGATCTGGTTATTGTCCGGATGGTGTGATGCATCTTCCACTTCTTAATGATGGACTTGACTGGGCTGAGAGGGATAATCTGCACCTTTGACATTTTCTTGTACCCTTCTGCTCTGTGCCTCTCCCACTTTATACCTGACTTGTTTCGAAAGCTTTTTGGTCTTCATGGTTGCTTTGTTGGATCACTGTGTGAGTTGCAGCTTGAAAGTCTTCATATAGCTGATGGAAATTATCTACAAGTTAAACCACTTTGAGTACACACAGGCTGAAACAATGTCACTAATTTTGTGACCTTTCAAACAAGTCAGTTGCACCTGAACTGATTTAGGGCTGCTGTAGCAAAGGGGTTGAATACTTATGCAACTGAGATTAATCTGTTTTTTTTTCTGCAAGTCTAAATACTTTATATTCTATATGCATTTTTTAACTTTATCAATGTGGATTAGTTTGTGTAGATTCTACATGTAAAGTCTAATTTGAAAGTGTGGAGTAGTGGCAGGTGCACTGCCACATAGTAGAGAGCCCTGCTGTGCCCTGGTTTTATGCATCTGTTTCTTGCAAGGCCAAGTTGCCTTCAGAGAACAGACATGATAAATGCATCGTCTGTCGGGGACACCGCGGGACAAACGCCGCCACTGTTTGCAGTCAGTGTGATACCTTGAATAAAATGTGCTGAGTTAATAAAGAACCTTGTAGAACACACACATGGTTGTACACTAGTTAAAAGTAATATTGCAGTTAAAATGGAAGGCTCTTTTTTTAATGCCTACCTGTGGCAAAGTGGTTAATAGTGTGCATGTGATTAAAGAACAGACAGACAATTGTAATCCAGGTGCAAAGGTTTGTTTTTATTTCTTTTATGTCTAGTGCCTGACGGCAAAACAAACAGTAAATAATGATGCAGGTAAGTAATACAGCACCGTGTATTACTTGCATTATAATCCCCTGGTTGGTCCCAAAATAATAGTCTTGTTATTGTATCCCCCCACATTAAACGCAAAACAAATATACAAGTCTGGTTAGTGCGTGAATTAGTGATTGTGGTAAGAATACAGTGTACAGTGATACGAGTGCAGTGCTGTTCCGGGTTTGTGCTGGCCTCTGGCGACAGCTCCGGAAAGTGTTAGCTGTCTAGTGGATACAAGAGACAGAACAAAACAAACACTCAAGATCATTCACAAAAACACAGGTCCTTCCGTGTCACTTATTAATAACCAAAAACAAAGGTACAGATAACATCGCTTCGACCCATATCTATATCGTCACTCATGACCCCTTGGTAAACGATTGCAGTCGCTCCTCCAATCCGCAGCTGCGACATAATTTCCCATCAGGGTCAATGAGTTAGTGTACTGAAGCTCTGTCTCTTTTCTACATGACCGACTTCCTTAACCCTCGGAACAAAGTGTCATGCCAAGTAGTCCAGAGTACTCTGTTCCTGTTATTTAGAGCTCTCACAGGTCGGGAGGGAGATTTATCACCAAGAATCATTGTCTTTCTGTCACTCTACCCCATTATCATTGAAGATTGTACAGGATTTATCGAGATTACTCATGACTTCAAGGTAATGTTGCATTTTACCCACTGAAAAAATACATTTTACTCTCAGAGTTCAAATTAGAGGGTAAGTTACTCCCAGACCCAAAACCTTATCTGGAAAGCTGAAGACCATCATTCGAGCCCTTATACACAGCGTTTCAATGATTTCTCACTTCCTTACCATTTAAAGGGGCATAAAAGTATTACATTAAACCTTACAATACGCTCTGTCCGGTTATGGCACTGGCATAGTAATTGCTTGCTTGCTTCAGGCCTAAGTAGTGACTGTCGAGGTGAATTGTAGACGATCTAGAGAACCTGCCCACACCAGAGAAGGTCAGTGTCGACTCCACAAGAGGCCTTGCCACCTCTTAATTCCAGGGCGCATCTGTAACAGAGATTTGCAACGCTGCAGTATGGGCCACGCCTCATACTTTTACCAGATTCTGCCGACAATGTCATGATCAGCAGAACCCTGAGACCAGTGTGTTTTAGGGCAGGCAGTCCTTCTGCCTTTTAATACACTGTTAGTGGTCCACTTTAAGTCCTGGGGTAGTTAGCCACGCACCTTAATTGGAATTCTGGTATTTAAATGGAATGTACATTTCACTAATACATATTCACATGTAGAATGTAGAACTCAATATGCATTTTTAATCCGAGAAGTAACAGATTTCATTTTACGCCCATTACCGCCCGCGTATCTATCACACTACAGACACAGCTTTTACTTTCTGCCCACCCCATCATATGACCTAGAGTACTGCAGTATTTAATATCAGCATACAAGTTACTTACATTTTTTCCTACGATTAAACATGGTGCTCTGATTTTAAGGTTTGATATTTGTGTAGATATACAGTGGCTTGCGAAAGTGTTGACCCCCCTTGGCATTTTTCCTATTTTGTTGCCTTACAACCTGGAATTAAAATGGATTTTTATTTGGATTTCATGTAATAGACATACACAAAATAGTCCAAATTGGTGAAGTGAAATGAAAAAAATAACTTGTTTCAAAAAATTCTAAAAAATAAATAACGGAAAAGTTGTGCATGCATATGTATTCACCCCCTTTGCTATTAAGCCTCTAAGATCTGGTGCAACCAATTACCTTCAGAAGTCACATAATTAGTTAAATAAAGTCCACCTGTGTGCAATCTAAGTGTCACATGATCTGTCACATGATCTCAGTATATATACACCTGTTCTGAAAGGCCCCAGAGTCTGCAACACCACTAAGCAAGGGGCACCACCAAGCAAGCGGCACCATGAAGACCAAGGAGCTCTCCAGACAGGTCAGGGACAAAGTTGTGGAGAAGTACAGATCATGGTTGGGTTACAAAAAAATATCCAAAACTTTGAACATCCCACGGAGCACCATTAAAGCCATTATTAAAAAATGGAAAGAATACGGCACCACAACAAACCTGGCAAGAGAGGGCCGCTCACCAAAACTCACGGACCAGGCAAGGAGGGCATTAATCAGAGAGGCAACAAAGAGACCAAAGATAACCCTGAAGGAGCTGCAAAGCTCCACAGCGGAGATTGGAGGATCTGTTCATAGGAACACTTTAAGCTGTACACTCCACAAAGCTGGGCTTTATGGAAGAGTGGCCAGAAAAAAGCCATTGCTTAAAGAAAAAAATAAGCAAACACGTTTGGTGTTCGTCAAAAGGCATGTGGGAGACTCCCCAAACATGGGAGAAGGTACTCTGGTCAGATGAGACTAAAATTGAGCTTGTTGGCCATCAAGGAAAACGTTATGTCTGGCGCAAACCCAACACCTCTCATCACCCCAAGAACACTATCCCCACAGTGAAGCATGGTGGTGGCAGCATCATGCTGTGGGGATGTTTTTCATCGGCAGGGACTGGGAAACTGGTCAGAATTGAAGGAATGATGGATGGCGCTAAATACAGGGAAATTCTTGAGGGAAACCTGTTTCAGTCTTCCAGAGATTTGAGTCAGAGAGGTTCACCTTCCAGCAGGACAATGACCCTAAGCATACTGCTAAAGCAACACTCGAGTGGTTTAAGGGGAAACATTTAAATGTCTTGGAATGGCCTAGTCAAAGCCCAGACCTCAATCCAATTGAGAATCTGTGGTATGACTTAAATATTGCTGTACACCAGTGAAACCCATCCAACTTTAAGGAGCTGGAGCAGTTTTGCCTTGAAGAATGGGCAAAAATCCCAGTGGCTAGATGTGGCAAGCTTATAGATACATACCCCAAGAGACTTGCAGCTGTAATTGCTGCAAAAGGTGGCTCTACAAAGTATTGACTTTGGGGGGGTGAATACTTATGCACGCTCAAGTTTTCTGTTTTTTTGTCTTATTTCTTGTTTGTTTCACAATAAAAAATATTTTGCATCTTCAAAGAGGTAGGCATGTTGTATAAATCAAATGATACAAACCCCCAAAAAATCCATTTTAATTCCAGGTTGTAAGGCAACAAAATAGGAAAAATGTCAAGGGGGGTCAATACTTTCGCAAGCCACTGTAATAATAATCTTAATCATAATAATAAGGCAGTCATTGTGCACAAAAAATGTTAACATGCATTAGTAGAAGCATAACTGTACAGCAGTTTTCTATTTACTGTAACTTTTTCGGTTCCATAATGCCAAAAAAACTAACTGGCGCTGCCATGATGCGGGTTTGCGGCCTTTAAGCAACTGACACATTGACACAAATGACAGAGTTGATGACTGGTCTGTTTCAGTGTCTTTGCACGCTGCCTGCCTTCTGAATGCTGTTTTCCTTATGTAGAAAGACAGTAGTGCATGACTGACACTATTTAAAATATGGTGCCAAACCCACATTTATCTGTTTAAAAAAAAAAAAAAAAAAAAAAACCTTCTAAATAGGTCTTTGAGGGTGTTTTTCTGGTTTATTATCGGTTAAAACCGAAAACTTCAAGCCCTAACCATATGCATATGCCATGAACCTTCAATCAGTCTTGGGACAGAATGCTGAAGGCAGTTTATCTTCCTTTTAGCACGTCTGCCGGTCAATTTCTTGCGACGGCTTGTAGTATAAATGTAACCATTAATCAAGGTTGCTGCATTCACTCCAACACAACTGGCCTGTAAAGAAAATGATGCTGAGACCCTTGGGACGGTCGCTGTTATCTCCTGGGGCCGGTGACCTCACCAGGTACAAGCTGGGGCTCTTAATCACTTCAACTGCAGATGCAAAAATAAAACCCCTTCCCAGGTACCAGATTTAGAAAATAATAATAGTAATATTTTCAAACCTGTAACTTCTATAAAATGTTAAAATATGATGAATAAAACACAAGTAAATGACCTAAACTGTGTTTTTCATTAACCCTTTGTGGCTCCTGTGTACTGCATATCCATGCTCAATATAGAGATAAAAACTTTTTTTTTTTTTTTTTTTGTTTGAACAGTGAAAACAAAACCACTGCTAATAACAATAATAATCAGTAAATGGTAATTATCAAACATCAAAACATGTGCCATTATCGAGTTGCTCTGTGCCATTGATTGAAATGTTGAATACAACAGAACCCGGGGTTGCCTTCGCAACCACTGCACATTTTTCTTGTGTCCTTTCTTTTGTTTTCATTTTCGTAGCAGACCCTGCACCTTTTTTGTGGTCTCTGTTGTATTAGTCACAAATGCGTATACATGGCTACTTTGCGCAGGCATTGTGGTGGATCTGGCTGCCACAGACACCTGCTTTAATGCCTTGTACCCAGTACTGTGTTTTGATAGTATTTCGTCACAGCACTGCCATTTCAAACCAAACAGCTTCCCGTTTGCAGCTGGCTTACCTGTAAAGTAGCTGCATGCTCTTTTGTTAGTACAGTCACAAGGTAAGTAATTTAGGTTTTCAGGAACAAAAGCACTCCAATGGTGCAAATTTGTGTAAACGGGTGCAAAATCAAACATTGCAGGATTGGTATCATGGCAGGGATCCCCAGTCCCCAACACCCAGTCCCCTGCTGTTCTTGGCTCCACATCCTCTTCATCATCATCGCTGAGTGATGAGTCAGCATTACTGTCGCTGGTATCAATCTTCATCACTCCCGTTGTCGCTCTCCATGTATGTGGTCAGTTTAGCTTTTGTTAAAAAATATATAAAATAAAAATAAGCAAGTAAATCTAATAATAAAACAATAAAATATATATTTAAAAATATAATTATATAGATATATATATAGATTATAGATATATATATCTATATAATATATATATATATATAATATAACTTGTAAAAGTTGAATGGCTTCCCGCAATATATCTCAGTCGTCTAAACACACACAGATAGATTTGGAATCTCTACACGACATGCAATTGGATACAAATGTCACCTGACCCTCCTGATTTTCATTGCACTTTCCACAGTACTAGAACTGCCTTATAGAATGAAACCTTAAACGTTTGATTGAGAAACTACTCATAGAATAGCATGGGAAACTTGATGTACGCAGGTACGGCATGGTACTGTAAGTGGGTTTTCATTTGACGTGCGTGCGTGCGTCATGGTGTTGACGTGGTTAAAGGACCAGCTTTGATATTAGTGCTCTGGTAATTTGGGCTGTAAGAGATGTTCCATTTAGTATTAGTTACATTTCAATTTCAGGGAACCAGGGTTATCATGCTAACTTAACATTTTCTTTTTGACTTGTCTTCCTTAGCTGTGCAACCTTCCTCTCTGCTCAATATACTTTTTAAAATACTTTTTAGATTATTCTGCTAAACAAGTGCTATGTAGTAGTTGATAATGGTATGCACAATTGGCATAATTTAGTGCTTATGTGCAGACTGTGAAGGCTGCAAGCTAAGATCACCAGAACACCTCCAAAGCAGACTGAGTTTTTTTGCAAATGCATGCCCAGCTTATGTCATCTGCATAAGGCTAATTTATTTTCATTTCTCTGTCTGACTTATGAACTGTTTTTCCTTGTTTCTTTTTCTATGCACCTTTAAGCACAAACATAAACCATCCTTGCTACCGCCTAGAACAGTTAAGTAAAAAAATAAATAAATAAATATCCAAACAAAACCTACAATCTTTAAGCACACATTTAAGCTGTATTTCCCCTTGTTATAGCAGTGTTCATAGTGAACCTTGTCTTGTGTGTATTTGTTGTAGGACCCGTGTCCCTGTGAAAGTGTTAGTGAAACTCATTAGCTTCTCATTGCCATTTGCTGTTTCTGTACTGAATGTATTGTACTAGAGACAGAGCAGAGATGATTGCAAGAATACTGATAGGAAAGTGAAGTTGAGGGCTGAATCCTATAATAATTTTCTTCACAGTTTTTAATAGAAATACAAAAGAAGAAAGGGTGGTTGTGTAATTCCTAAGGCTTCACATTTACTATTTTTGTTTTTGACAGCAGTTTTAAGACAGGGCAAAAATGCATGAGAATGTATGTTTGTTTAAGTTAAACATGGCCTTGTGCTTAACTTCTGCTTGGAAACAGAAATAAAAATACATTAGCGAAGTAACCCTTTCAGTCCTGAATGTTGTCAAGCTGAAGAAATAAGTCCTTTATTAAGTA
This sequence comes from Polyodon spathula, assembly GCF_017654505.1. Classification (NCBI taxonomy): domain Eukaryota; kingdom Metazoa; phylum Chordata; class Actinopteri; order Acipenseriformes; family Polyodontidae; genus Polyodon; species Polyodon spathula. The sequence goes on from NC_054535.1 coordinate 61,883,403, forward strand.
TGCATGAGAACAGGACAAAACAAATGTTTTGCATACATTTACACACTACCATATGTTAAGGTGAGACCTTGAGGTCCAGCCAGGACTGAAAGGGTTAAGTTCTTCACCATTTAGCTATGCATTTTGCTACATGCTATGAAAAGGGGCCTGGCTTAAAGTTTTTGTGGTCATGAACAAAGGATTGCTAATCAAGGCTAATCTCTCATTGACCAATACTGGCACCTTTTTGTTATGGTGAAGATTTTTTGGTTGCAAGTTTCTTTTTTTTTCTTTATACTTCTGCATATATTTCAAGTACAATGTGGTTGATAAAAAACAAACAAACAATAATAATAATAATAATAAATACATGTGTAGTTCGCCTGATTTTCTGTTAGACCATTTGAATGAACTGAACTACAGCGCCGAGTATGGCTACAAATGAGACTAAAGCCAAGTTGGAATAAAGGATGGAGAAAACTGCTGTAATTCTGTATTCAAATCTCAGGTAGTGCCACAGCTGGTTCAAATGTTTTTGGCAACTTGTGTTGAGCCCTTTTTTACTCAAATTTTATTAAAAAAAAATTGGTCTTGTAGGTATCGCATCTTTTCTACATCCAAGACCTTTTTTTTTCCGAATGGTAGTTTAAGTCAGATTTCATATATAATTGTTTTTTTTTTACTTTGAAAATAGATGGTTGAAGTTGCTTACGAACTGTTGCATTATGAACATTGCAATAATCTGTTTGAATTGTTGTTAGTTGTCACTTTACAGATACAGATTTTATGTAAATTACCAATATCTTTAGATTATAAGTTAAATCTTTCCCACTGAAATACGCTACAACAAAATAGATTTAGTAGTTTAGTAATGTCTGTGAGTCTCTGTGGTTCAGCTGTTGATTTTACTGAGCCGTTATGCAGTAGAAGGGGTTAGCAGATTGTACAGCCTCTAAATCCGGAAGGGTCACTGACATTCTGCTGTTTAATTGCAGGGAAGCAGAGGAGGCCTTGGTGACAGATCTCGATGAGAACAATCCAGGCACTGAGTGGGAGCGTGTGGCCCGTCTCTGTGACTTCAACCCTAAATCCAGCAAGCAGGCAAAGGATGTGTCTCGTATGCGTTCAGTTCTCATCTCTCTTAAGACGTCCCCTCTGGTCCACTAAGGGCACAAAGCACAAAAACATTGCTATTACTACAAGCATTGCAATATTTTAACTTTCAAACTCAGAGAAACTTGTGGTTGCAGTATATGAATCCCCCTTTTAATAATGTTGAAATGTCCTTTTTTGTTTCAGGACCAAACCGTCACTGTGCATTTACTAGTAAAGCTGATTAATGTTTATGATTGGATGTTGTATGGTCTGTAATTTTTTTTTCTCCCCTGAATGAATTAAGAAATGCTGAAATTAAATGGAGTTGTTCCAGACCCAAGCTGTATCCCTGTGGTGTTGCTTTTGTCTGCATGTCCATGTCTGTCTTGGTTTTGAGTAAACTGGTATCATCAAAAGGTTATTAAACTGCAGTTTGGTCTAATTTGTCATTTATTACTTCATTGAATTTTCAATCCAGCAGAATCCTTTCACTGCATCTGTTCACTGGTAAATACCCATCAGAGACGGTTTCAAGCCAGTTGAGGGGCAGAGGCTGAAGCCACTTGTTAGTTTGACTTGGAGCAAAAGCTCAGTGATGGGCAGCTAGAAGCATTGACTGTCGCTAATGAGAGCAAATGAGTGTGCCTCTAGTGCAGAGGTAGCCAAAGTTTGCCATTCCACTCCTGGTCTTTGTTCCAACCCTGTTCTGAATGGTTAAATTGAACCAATTAAAACACCATACAGACCCCAAAATAGTTAGTTTTGTTTATTTTACCTGTTAAACCTGGAGTGTAATTGACCCAAGACAGTGATTGGGTACTCCTACCCTAGTGCGCCTCTAGACCACGCCTTTAATGGCACAAGCAATCAAATGCGTGAGTAATTCTGCAGTTCCTGTCTTGGCTTGTTAACAAAGCAAGTCACTGATTATTAGGCTGTGGTGGACAGGAAGGGGATATTTGTTTACTTTGTTTTCAACCATGATTCTGATTGAGCCTTGTGTGTTTTGTTAAAAGCATAAAGAAGTTCTGTTTATTTTGTATGGTTTTAATGTGTTCTCTTTAGTCTAGATTTATTGGTCTAGTCTTGTATAAGTCTGTACACCCTATCTTTAATTCACGCTAATATTGTACTTTAAGTTTTCAGTTACGCTTAGAACTATTGTGTAAAATATTGAAATTATGAAATGTTACACACACACACACACACACCCCCTCTGGAAAAAATTAAGAGACCACTCCAAAATTATCACTTTCTCTGGTTTTACTATTTATATGTATGTGTTTGGGTAAAATGAACATTTTTGTTTTATTCTATAAACTACTGACAACATTTTTCCCAAATTCCAAATAAAAATATTGTCATTTAGAGCATTTATTTGCAGAAAATGACAACTGGTCAAAATAACAAAAAAGATGCACTGTTGTCAGACCTCAAATAATGCAAAGAAAATAGGTTCAGATTCATTTTTAAACAACACAATACTAATGTTTTAACTTAGGAAGAGTTCAGAAATCGATATTTGGTGGAATAACCCTGATTTTCAATCACAGCTTTCATGTGTCTTGGCATGCTCCACCAGTCTTTCACATTGATGTTGGGTGACTTTATGCCACTCCTGGCACAAAAATTCAAGCAGCTCGGCTTTGTTTGATGGCTTGTGACCATAAATCTTCCTCTTGATCACATTCCAAAGGTTATCAATGGGGTTCAGGTCTGGAGATTGAGCTGGCCATGACAGGGTCTTGATCTCGTGGTCCTCCATCCACACCTTGATTGACCTGACTGTGTGGCATGGAGCATTGTCCTGCTGGAAAAACCAATCCTCAGAGTTGGGGAACATTGTCAGAGCAGAAGGAAGCAAGTTTTCTTCCAGGACAACCTTGTACTTGGTTTGATTCATGCGTCCTTCACAAAGACAAATCTGCCCGATTCCAGCCTTGCTGAAGCACCCCCAGATCATCACCGATCCTCCACCACATTTCACAATGGGTGCGAGACACTGTGGCTCGTAGGCCTCTCCAGGTCTCCATCTAACCATTAGACGACCAGGTGTTGGGCAAAGCTAGTGAAAATTGGACTCATCAGAGAAGATGACCTTACTCCAGTCCTAGGTCCAATCCTTATGGTCTTTTGCAAGCCTCAGCATGGCTCTTCTTTGCTTCTCATTGATGAAGGGCTTTTTTCTAGCTTTGCATGACTTCAGCCCTGCCTCTAGGAGCCTGTTTCGAACCGTCCTCGCCGTGCACTTCACCCCAGCTGCCATTGCCATTCTTTTTGTAGGTTACTTGATGTCATCCTACGGTTGCTGAGTGACATTCGAATGAGTTGGCGGTCATCCCGGTCAGTGAAGAGTCGTTTTCGCCCTCTGCCGGTCTGTAGCTTTGTTGTCCCCAGTGTGTGCTGGTTGACCTTTTTCTTATGAACCGTCGTCTTTGAAATTTTAAGGATGGAAGCAACCCAACGCTCACTGTATCCCTCTGCCAGTAAAGCCAGAATTGAACCCTTCTTTTCCTCACTCAAAACTTTCCTTTTCAACTCTTTGGGCATGGTCAATAGTTATTTTTTGATTCCAATTACTTTTGAGGTACTACTAGCACTGTTTTGCCATCCAGCTGGTCCTATTGTAAGAGGATAGTGATGACCACAGGAGTGGTTTTTATACTTTTCCTCGTTAAATATGATTTGGTTCAGGTGATCCCCTAATCAGTACCTCATTCAGTATATATATATATATATATATATATATATATATATATATATATATATATATATATTTATTTATTTATTTTAAACAGCTGTTGAAAACAAATTCTCAAACTATTTTCTTTCTTTTCTGCTTAACCACCCAGGTGCTTATCCCGTGATTTACACATGGAGCGCATGCAAGTCCAAATTTGTCACTTCTGTGAGAGTAGTGTGCAGGTGCTTATATGTGCATCTGCAAAGTTTAACACGTCTTTTTAATGTGCTTCAATGAAAAAATAAGAAAACTGTATTGTAAAAGTGTATGCAGTTTTCTTTTTCACTGGCAGATGGCAGCAGTCCCTAAGAAATGTGCTTGAAAGACCGGGTCATCTGTATGTACACAGCTGAGAGTGAAAAATGGATGCCTGCGTATCTGCAGAGAATAAAATAAGGAGATTTCTTTCTTTTGTTTATTTGTTGGTGTTGCAGGTTGTAAGGAAGCCTTGTCAAGTTTGGTACTTGTCAAAATTACCTATTTATTGTACATACACTTTGCAGATAATAATTCATATAACAGTGCTATACACCGTGCCTGAAACTGGGGAAGATACTGTATATGATGTGATTGAAAATCACATCATATACAAAAAGTTTTCTGATGTATAAGTGCTAGTTAAAGACGTTAGCATTGATGAGGCTTTGAAGTGCGCTGCTTTGAAATCTATCACACAAAAAATAATTTCCAAAAAGTGATATGCCTGCACAAGTATTATAATGCTGCCATTGTATATAAAAAAAAAAAAGTTATTTATACTTGCACTGCTGTGGAAAAGTCTTAGACATGTTCCATTTTTCTACTCTGATGCATTATGAGCACCAACAACTTACTCAAAGCCTCCACTTGTGTTTTCTACTATTATAACCTGGACTTGCATAAGAAGGAAAAACACTGAATAAAATAGCTTGCATCACTCGATTTTCAAGGTAAACATAATGATAAAGTACAGAGAAGCATCTTCTGTAATTGACAAACCCAGGACAGGACGACCCAAAAAGCTGTCTAACAAGGATGAGCAATACTTGAAGATAACGTCCTTAAGGAATAGAAAGAAGATGAGCATTGAATTGACAGCAGAACTGGCAGAAAGCACAGGTTTCTTTGTCCATTAATCAACAGTCCAAAGCACCTTTGACCATTGTTCCATAGTCCAATTTCTGTGTTCCTGTGCATATTTTAGCCTTTTAGTCTTGTTCCCCTTCTTTTCTTACTGCAACACAGCCTTTAAGTCCTGATTTCAAGCGTGCCCTTGGTACTATTGATTTGATGAACACCAACAAAAAAAGGGCATTTTTAACATGGAAATTGCCAAAACAAATGGGCAACTGGGTGGTTAATAAAAAAAATAAGGAAACGAAATGAAGACAATGAGTTTTGTTTTTTTTTTTTAACCCCAGACATGCATGTTTTATTCTCCATAACTACGTGTATGTACAATACAAATTTTGTACAATGCACTAGTAAGACCTCATCTTGAATATTGTGTTCAGTTCTGGTCACCTCGCTATAAAAAAGATATTGCTGCTCTAGAAAGAGTGCAAAGAGGAGCGACCAGAATTATTCCGGGCTTAAAAGGCATGTCATATGCAGACAGGCTAAAAGAATTGAATCTGTTCAGTCTTGAACAAAGAAGACTACGTGGCGACCTAATTCAAGCATTCAAAATTCTAAAAGGTATTGACAGTGTCGACCCAAGGGACTTTTTCAGCCTGAAAAAAGAAACAAGGACCAGGGGTCACAAATGGAGTTTAGAAAAAGGGGCATTCAGAACAGAAAATAGGAGACACTTTTTTACACAGAGAATTGTGAGGGTCTGGAATCAACTCCCCAGTAATGTTGTTGAAGCTGACACCCTGGGATCCTTCAAGAAGCTGCTTGATGAGATTTTGGGATCAATAAGCTACTAACAACCAAACGAGCAAGATGGGCCGAATGGCCTCCTCTCGTTTGTAAACTTTCTTATGTTCTTATGTTCTTATGTATATAGCGCCCTTCAAGCCAAGGCATCCCAGAGTGATGTACAAAGTTAGAAACTAAATAAAATCGCTCATGTATACAATACACTGAAGTTATAACAAATTACTTAAGCACATTCAAAAAAATGTTTTCAATTTGATTTAAAAGAGTCCATTGTTTCAGCCTGCCTAATGGTAATCAGACCAGAGTTCCACAACCGAGGAGCACAACAGCAAAAAGTTCTGGTTCCAGCTGTTTAAGACGACTTTTTGGAACAATGAAAAGTTCTGCCTTTTCTGATCTCAAAGAACGACTAAGAATATAGAGTTAGTAGTTCTTGGAGATAGGATGGCTAATGCATGAAGGGCCTTATAAGTTATTACAGCAACTTTTTAAATCAATTTGGTAGCTCACTGGTAACCAATGCAAGGACCTAAGCACTGGAGTAATGTGTTGAGAACTACGAGTATGAGAAAGCAGTCTGGCAGCTGCCTATGAACAAGCTGAAACCTTCTGAGTTTAGTGGCAGGTATACCAGCAAAGAAAGAATTGCAATAATCAAGATGAGGAGTTATACATGCATGGGTCAATATCTCTTAATCCCTTACATCCAATACAGATTTTAATTTGGCAACATTTTTCAAATGATAAAGTTATTCTGATAACAAAATTAATATGGACATCAAAAGGCTCAGGGTCCAGAGTAATACCCAGGTTCTACACTCTAGAGGAGGGTAAAATGGAATTGCCATAAAAATTTATATTGATTGGATTACATTTCATTAAACCCATTTTACAAACCAAATTAACAAAACCTCATTTTGTAGCCAAAAAAGTGTTAAACACTCGTAAGTGTATTTATTGCCATATCTGCCTGCGTAGGAAATGATGCATAGATTGTGTATCATCAGTATAAAAATGAGTGTCAAGATTGTATTTTCTAATAATGTCCCCAAGAGGTAACATGTATACACTGAAAAACAAAGGGCCCAAAACAGATCCCTGAGGAACACAAAACTGTACAGTACCTATTTCAGAGGTACAGTTGCCCAGTGAGATAAATTGGCAACGATGAGATAAACACGAAACAAACTTTCTCGGTAGGGCCAAGATGAGACTGCCGTAAATTAACAGAATCTCACTGTATCAAATGCTGCAGAGATATAACAAAACAAGTATTGAAAGCATGCCAGTCTAACCATATAAAGATCATTGCAAACTCTCAGTAAAGCAGTCTCAGTACTATGACTGGAACAAAAAACAGATTGAAATTTGTCCAGCAAATCACTACTGCTGAGATGGTTATAAAGTTGGTCATCCACAACTTTTGCCAAAAAATGGTATGTTGGAAATATGACTAGTTTCCTGACAGAGAGATCTTGTTTCTTAACACAGAAGCCCAGCGGCAGTCATTTTGGCGGTCATGGCAATGACTAAATTTATAAAAAGAAAAGAATAATTCACTGTTAGTTAAGAAGAATTTGCTATGTTAGTTGAGAGGAATTCTCTAGTTAAGAGAAACTCACTATGTTAGTTGAGAGGAATTCACTATGTTAGTTCAGAAGAATTCACTGTTAGTTGAGAGGAATTCTATTTTGGATAGGTCTACTAGCTTTGCACAGTAGGATGGTGCATTTTTGCCCACAGGAAAATTGCTCCAGTTCTTGTGAGTTTGTTGGGGATTGTCGATGGAATGCAATCTTCAAGTCTCGCCATACATTTTCGATTCAAGTCAGAAGTTTGACTGGATCACTCAAGAACATCAATTCTCTTTTTGTTCAACCACTCCAGTGTGGCTATGGCTTTGTGCTTCGGGTGATACTGAAATGTTAATTTCCTCCCCAGTTTCAGAGTCTTGGCTGATTCAAACAGGTCTTCCTCAAGGATTTGCCTGTACTTTGCACCACATATTCTCCCCTCTATCCTGACAAGCTTCCCAGTCCCTGTTGATGAGAAGAATCCCCACAACATAATGCTGCCACCACCATGCTTGACAGTTGGGATGGTTTTGACTGGGTGATGTGCAGTGTTGGGCTTCAATTTTCTTCAAGTTCAATTTTTGTCTCGTCTAACCACAAAACCTTTTCCCACATGTCTGCAGTAACTTCTACATGCTTTTTTGCAAACTCTGTATGTGCTTTAAGATGAGGCTTTTTGAGTAATGGCTTCTTTCTTGCCACCCGTCCATACAGGCCAGTTTTGTGTAGGGACCGGATTATTGTTGATGTGTGAACACTGACTCCCATCTCAGACACAGAACTGTGCAGATCTCTCAAGGTCAATGTTGGTGACATCACTTCACTTCACAGTGACTTCCTGAACCAGTTTCCAGACTTCATTGCTGATAGGGATAATCAGCACCTCTGACACTCTCTTGTACCCTTCTCCTGCTCTGTACCTTTACCACTTAATCCCTGACTTGTTTCAAAAGCTCCTTGGTCTTTGTTGGATCACTATGTGAGTCGCAACTTGAACGTCTTTATATACCTGAGGGAAATTACCTACAAGTTAAACCACTTTGAGTACACACAGGCTGAAACCATTTCACTAATTTTGTGACCTTTCAAACAAATCATTTGCACCTGAACTGATTTAGGACTGTAGTAGCAAAGGGCTTGAATACTTATGCAACTGAGATTAATCTGTTTTTCTCTGTAAATCTTAATTATTTATATTCTATATGCATTTTTTAAACTTTATCAATGTGGAGTAGTTTGTGTAAATTCTACATTAAAGTTTTTGAAAGTATCATGGAGTACGCTCTGGTGGCAACAAAAGGTGAAAACAGAGGCGAATCCGTCTGCAAAACCTACAAGCCTATTGTCTCTAAGTATACAAGCCTGTTGTCTCTAACTTTTTTCTTATTTTCTTCAAAAAGAACACATGTACACAAACATGAAAAACTGTAATAAAATAGATTTTACACAATAAACTTATGTGTAAACAAGTGTAGAAAGCTGTATGCACATATAAAATAATAAAATATAAATAACTAGTTATAAAAATAGCATAAAACAAAAATATATATAACTTATGCAACATGAAAGTGCTTTGAGTGAAACAGAGTTCAAAGGCTCTGTCTGTCTGTTCAGAGTTCTATTACAGCTTTCTTACGTAGAAAACACACTTTTCAACTGTACCAGTGCATTTGCCACAGACTGCCTTTTCACAACAGGTGCAGACATCAAAATACAGAGGGAAATTCTACTGCTTATCTTTATGTATTTTAGTTCTCCTGAGAAGAAACTGAAGTCTCAGTTTCATATCATGTATGTCTCTATCATGTCTGAAATGTTTCTCCTAAAAGCGCTATTGGAGAAATAACATTTGCAACAAATGAGACAACAAAATGAAATATGAGACACATGAGCATTAGAAGAGAAATAAAACTGAGCAGTATGAGAAATAAGTGATATCTAATTTTCCTATCAATTACCCCTCTTCAGTGTCTCAAATGTTTCTCCTAAAAGCGCTATTGGAAAAATACAATGAGCAACAAATGAGACACATGCAATGAGAGTTGTTTGAGACCTACATACATGACAGTGTTCTTTCTTGCTCACAAAAACTAAATCTTCACACAAATCTGTGTTCACCATCTTTCAACATAAACAAACATTAAACAAATATATACATTTATTTTGTTCCTTTGAAAAAATAAAAATATGTGATGCTGTCATGCTTCACACTTGACAAATGCCTTCAGACCTTGAGCAACAAATCCTGAACATTCATCAGTCTGTAATAAGGACATTTTTGTGACACTGGGCCTTTAAATCTCTCTAAGTCTCTCTTCTTCTGCATAAACTATGCAAAATAATGAATATGCACTGTAATAAAGGTAAAAATCATTCTTATATTCAGTTTCAAGAAAAACAGCAAACAATATGTTTCACTATATATATATACACAAAACATTTTATTCTGCATAGTTTGTGCAGAAAAGCGAACACTTTTGACTGTAGAATACTAAATGTTTGGATTATGTATTGTTCTTTGTCAAGATGTTTTACAAAAAAAAAAAAAAAAAAAAAACTTGCTCTAAGCTTTTAAAACAATACAATGTCAAAATGCATTTTTCTTAGTTAAAAGAACCAATCAAAATAATTTCAAACATGTCAATATACTGTATATTAACCAATGAAAAGGGCTTTGTTTATGTTAAACCAATTATTAATTTAAAATCTCCCTGAAGTTGTCAGGCAAAACGAAAAATGTGGCTAGCCTTTGAGACAGAGCAACACTTAAGAACATAAGAACATAAGAAAGTTTACAAACGAGAGGAGGCCATTCGGCCCATCTTGCTCGTTTGGTTGTTAGTAGCTTATTGATCCCAAAATCTCATCAAGCAGCTTCTTGAAGGATCCCAGGGTGTCAGCTTCAACAACATTACTGGGGAGTTGATTCCAGACCCTCACAATTCTCTGTGTAAAAAAGTGTCTCCTATTTTCTGTTCTGAATGCCCCTTTTTCTAAACTCCATTTGTGACCCCTGGTCCTTGTTTCTTTTTTCAGGCTGAAAAAGTCCCTTGGGTCGACACTGTCAATACCTTTTAGAATTTTGAATGCTTGAATTAGGTCGCCACGTAGTCTTCTTTGTTCAAGACTGAACAGATTCAATTCTTTTAGCCTGTCTGCATATGACATGCCTTTTAAGCCTGGAATAATTCTGGTCGCTCTTCTTTGCACTCTTTCTAGAGCAGCAATATCTTTTTTATAGCGAGGTGACCAGAACTGCACACAATATTCAAGATGAGGTCTTACAAGTGCATTGTACAGTTTTAACATTACTTCCCTTGATTTAAATTCAACACTTTTCACAATGTATCCGAGCATCTTGTTAGCCTTTTTTATAGCTTCCCCACATTGCCTAGATGAAGACATTTCTGAGTCAACAAAAACTCCTAGGTCTTTTTCATAGATTCCTTCTCCAATTTCAATATCTCCCATATAATATTTATAATGTACATTTTTATTGCCTGCGTGCAGTACCATACACTTTTCTCTATTAAATGTCATTTGCCATGTGTCTGCCCAGTTCTGAATCTTGTCTAGATCATTTTGAATGACCTTTGCTGCTGCAACAGTGTTTGCCACTCCTCCTACTTTTGTGTCGTCTGCAAATTTAACAAGTTTGCTTACTATACCAGAATCTAAATCATTAATGTAGATTAGGAATAGCAGAGGACCTAATACTGATCCCTGTGGTACACCGCTGGTTACCACACTCCATTCTGAGGTTTTTCCTCTAATCAGTACTTTCTGTTTTCTACATGTTAACCACTCCCTAATCCATGTACATGTGTTTCCTTGAATCCCAACTGCGTTCAGTTTGAGAATTAATCTTTTGTGCGGGACTTTGTCAAAAGCTTTCTGGAAATCTAAATAAACCATGTCATATGCTTTGCAATTATCCATTATGGATGTTGCATCCTCAAAAAAATCAAGCAAGTTAGTTAGGCACGATCTCCCTTTCCTAAAACCATGTTGACTGTCTCCCAGTACCCTGTTACCATAGAGGTAATTTTCCATTTTGGCTCTTATTATAGTTTCCATAAGTTTGCATATAATAGAAGTCAGGCTTACTGGTCTGTAGTTACCTGGTTCAGTTTTGTTTCCCTTTTTGTGGATCGGTAATATCTAGGTAAACGGTTGCAGCTGCCTTATTACTTGCAGCTGCCTCTCGTTTACCTTTCAATTCAATACAGCCTTACAACAGAGTCTCGTTTCTTTCCAGGCTGACCCACTTCCCTGACCCGGAAATGAACTGTCAGGCTAGCCCTTCCAGATACTTCTCCTCTCGTTCTTTAGCGCCCTCACAGGTCGGGAGGAAGATTAATCACCAGAACTCGTATTTCTGTCACGTAGGTCCTTGCCAATCTGCCCAGTAAGTATCGGTCAGCATTGTACGTGATTCAGCTAGCAGTACTGTGTAAAGTGACAGATCTCCAAAAGTATGGTTATGCTACTGTTCTTGCACCTTTGTTAAAGGACATTCACACTCTTGAACAGGATGGTGTTTTCATTTAATCTATTGGTTAGAATGTCAAGGGCACTGTCCTGCGTGTCTGCTGACAATCATGGACTAGGAGGTTTTATGGAGTCTTTCAGAGCAGAGTATGTTTGTAGATTCTGTATGGCCACTAGAGACAAGATTCAGTCTATTGAAGTCGGAGAGGGGAAATTTTGCATGAACAAAAGCCAGCCGTGATCTTCATGTAAAAGGTGTTGTGCAAAGTGATACTCTGAGCAGTCAGTTTGGTTGAAAAGAGATTGTGTGTTGCGTGAGTCACTGCAGCATTTCCACCCTATCACAGGCTTCCCACCAGATATACTTCATCTTTTGGAGGGTATTGTACTGGTTGAGTTTGTGTCTTTGCATTAAAGATCATATCCGCCTTAAATACTTTACTTTAGAGTGAACAGTAAGATTGCATTATTCCAATATCAGCACATAGACAAAGTTGATAGACCACAGTCAATCCCCAAGACCTTTGCATCAAAGGGGACAATAGGAGGAAATGAGCATGAGAATGCCACATTACTTAGACTACTTCCTTTGTTGGTGGGTAGTACAGTTCCTGAGGAAGAAAAGACATGGGCAGTCTTGATGGACTTGAAAGAAGTGGTAGAAACCATCCAGTATTACAGTGTAAAATAAGTGACAACTGACAGATTCTCAGAGAGGTCTTCCCTGAGTTTAGGCTTCACCCCAAACATCACTATGTCAAGCACTATCCAGACCTTAAGTGCGCCCCTAGTGCACCTCTGGACTATGCTGTTTGAGCTGAAACATTGCTTCTTCAAACAGGTAGTACACAACACACAGAGCTTCAAAAACATTTCAAAGACTGTGGCAACCAGACATCAACACATAATGGCATATCATCTTAGTGCACCATCATATTTCTCACCACATATACAAACATCTAGTGTCACCTACTGGTTTCAACAATACACAGCGACAGCGACAGCGACTGGAAGCGACAGCGAGTGGGAGAAGTGCAGGCGTGGAAAAGTACAGAGCAGTTTCGAAAGCAGAAAGGAGAAATTGCATCTTGAATTGCTTTAATCAGAAAACAGAGGACATTGGGGAAACACAGCAGCAGCTCAAAGTCAAACAGCCGTGTGTGTTTTTCTGATAACAAACAAGCTGAAACTCGGAGCAGCTGATTCAAATTCAGCGCCGTTTTGAGACACGGGCGAGGGGAGGAGCCAACAGCACAGCAGAACAACGCAGTTAAACGAGGCAGTCTTCCCAGCGACAGCGAGTGGAAGCGACAGCGAGTGGGAGAAGTACAGGCGTGGAAAAGTACAGAGCAGTTTCGAAGCAGCTTGAAAGCAGGTTGACGGCTGCAGAAGAAACTAAACTTCAAAAAAAAACCCTCAACATGGTCTTCAAGCCAGTAATCTGTGACACCTGCTTGATGTGGGAAATCCGAGAAAACCCAGCGGAGCTAAACCAAGTGTGCGTAAAGTGCCGCACGATCCAGGATTTGCATAAACTAGTAAGTATGCTAGAAATGGAGCTGGAAGAAGTGAGACAGCAACAGGATCTTGAGGAACTGGCACACCCACAATTCATGGAAGTCTGCATCACCCCTAACAGACTGAAAGCCACCAGGGAGATAGAAGGTCAGAACAGCTGGGTTCAGGTAGGCAGAAGCAGGGAAAAAAAGAAACTTCGTCAAACACAACCACCAGAAATCAAAACAACCAACAGATTTGAGTCACTTCAGAATTTTGATGAGCAGAACCAACAACAAGAGAATGAAAGGAACAACATCCAGGACCCTATTGACAGTGGTGACCAGACAGCAAAAAGAAGGGAGGTCATGATTGTTGGGGACTCCATATTGAGAAACACAGCAAGTTCAATTCGCAGTTTGGCCCCCCTTACTACAACAGTGTGCTGCCTTCCGGGAGCCTTGGTCAAGCACATCACTGAAAACGTGGACAGGCTCCTAGAACGAACAGGAGATGACCCGGTAGTAGTCGTCCACATCGGTACAAACAACATTGGAAGAGACAGACCAAAATCCCTGCAAAACAAATTCAGAGAGCTAGGAAGGAAATTAAAAGAGAAAACCAAAACTGTGGTATTTTCTGGTATACTACCCGCACCTTGCAAAGGACCATATGGACAGCTGGAAATAATTAATCAAAACGAATGGCTGAAGACGTGGTGCACACGGGAAGGCTTCACCTATCTTGATCATTGGATCACATTCTACAACGAGGATTATCTGTATAGACGGGATGGACTGCATTTAAATAACAAGGGAACTAGTCTACTCGGAGAAAAGATCCTCAAGCAGGTTCGGAAGCATTTAAACTAGAAAGGAAGGGGGGAGAAATGAACAAAAAAACAGAAGGGAGACCGCATCAAAACAAGAACAACAACTCATTAAATGTATTTATCTAAATGCTAGAAGTATCAGAAACAAAATTCTAGAACTTGAAGCTACTGCACTAACAGGTAACTATGATGTGATAGGTGTTACAGAAACGTGGTTGTCTGAGAGTGACGGGGACGAATATAATATTTGTGGGTATACACTGTATAGGAAAGACAGGCAGGACAGAAGAGGAGGAGGGGTAGCGCTATACATAAGAAACAGTCTTGAAGCCCAGGTGTTAAACCTGGACAAAGAAAATAAAACCGAATCAATATGGGTCAGAATAACAGACAAAAATTCAAAAGGCATAATAATAGGAGCATGCTATAGACCGCCAGATTCAGACGGTGAGCACAATAATCTGTTATACAATGACATTAGAAATGTGTGTAGCAAAGGAGAAGCCATACTAATGGGGGATTTCAACTTCCCCCAAATAAAATGGGAAAACCCGGTGGGTAGCGCGAAGGATGAAATAGAAATGGTGGAAATGACAAATGACTGCTTCCTAACACAATTTGTGAAGGCACCCACTAGAGGGGAGGCATGCCTTGATTTAGTCTTTTCAAATAACGAAGATAGAATAACTAAAACAGAGGTCAGAGAACCACTGGCAAACTCAGACCACAACATGGTCTCATTTGAAGTGTTTTTTAAATCCTCAAAAGTAAAGACTAAAGCTAAGGTTTACAATTTTAGAAAAGCAAACTATGAAGGAATGAAACAGAGACTAACAGAAGTAGATTGGAGTAAAATAGAGAAAACACCCACAGAAGAAGGATGGTTGTTCTTCAAAAATGTAGCACGCAGGAAATAAAAATGTACATTATAAATATCATATGGGAGATATTGAAATTGGAGAAGGAATCTATGAAAAAGACCTAGGAGTTTTTGTTGACTCAGAAATGTCTTCATCTAGACAATGTGGGGAAGCTATAAAAAAGGCTAACAAGATGCTCGGATACATTGTGAAAAGTGTTGAATTTAAATCAAGGGAAGTAATGTTAAAACTGTACAATGCACTTGTAAGACCTCATCTTGAATATTGTGTTCAGTTCTGGTCACCTCACTATAAAAAAGATATTGCTGCTCTAGAAAGAGTGCAAAGAAGAGCGACCAGAATTATTCCGGGCTTAAAAGGCATGTCATATGCAGACAGGCTAAAAGAATTGAATCTGTTCAGTCTTGAACAAAGAAGACTACGTGGCGACCTAATTCAAGCATTCAAAATTCTAAAAGGTATTGACAGTGTCGACCCAAGGGACTTTTTCAGCCTGAAAAAAGAAACAAGGACCAGGGGTCACAAATGGAGTTTAGAAAAAGGGGCATTCAGAACAGAAAATAGGAGACACTTTTTTACACAGAGAATTGTGAGGGTCTGGAATCAACTCCCCAGTAATGTTGTTGAAGCTGACACCCTGGGATCCTTCAAGAAGCTGCTTGATGAGATTTTGGGATCAATAAGCTACTAACAACCAAACGAGCAAGATGGGCCGAATGGCCTCCTCTCGTTTGTAAACTTTCTTATGTTCTTATGTAATACCAGATGTAGCAAAAGTGTACATTGAAGGATAGACAACTAGTAACACAATCTACAGTACATCTAAAGTCACTGTTGATGCACTCACTATGCTACTGGAATGTTTGTATCTGTTGGAGTGAATGGCTGTCTGCGTCAATTCTGCAAAATTGCTCAGATCTATCTTGTAAATTACATTGTTTCCTTTCTCTGTAGTCAGTTTGAGTCATGGTATGTTGAACATCTGCGTTCCTGTGAGCTGTCACCTACGCAAGTGAGCCTGTCTGTCCACCTGCTATCTGAGCTCAACAACACTGTTACATTTGCTGCTTACACCATTGATGGCCAGCTGCTGTTGACCCCCAAGAGATACATTTTACTGAGAGAGTGCTGAGGTAATCTTGAGGTGAGTTATCTGTTGGTTCATTAGTGATAAAACTTTTTAAAAACATATTTTTCCCTAAGGGTGATACTTGTGCCTAGATCAACTGTGTTTCTAAAGTAAAGGAGTTGCTCTGTACTTTTAGTTGACGCATTGTCTTTTACAAGTGGGCGTAGTTGTGAAATTACTTTGGTTTGGTTTATGTAACTACCTTACTATTGCCTCATATGTTTTGATATTGGGCATGCAAACTGTTGAAACTGTTTAACATACCACTGAAATATGGCAGCCGTATCTTCAAGCCTTGAAACTTCGTGCCATTTTTGAAGCTGACAATATAAGGAAGATTACACTTGACACCTGCCCTGAGTCTGTTGATAACCTGAAAAGCATTTTGAAGGACAAGCTCAAGTTGGATGCTGACTTCAGCTTGCAATACAAATACCCTGATTTTGATGGAGAACTTATCTCCCTAGTGGACATTGACAAGTTGCCACAGAAAGCTACGCTGAAACTTTTCATGGCAGAGGTGGAAACCAGTTCTATTTCAACTAGACACAGAGTTGCTGTGAGATGTGTCCTCTCCAGAGCGACTTAGTAGATGGCCGCCAGGTATTTTTCCCATACCCACTTTTGCTTATGATGTAGAATTGAAGCTTAGAGAAGGAAACACTGCCTTTGAAAGAAACAGAAAGTGTCTTCAGTTATCTAGAGATCAAAAGCATGACATCCTAGAGAAAGTTGCAGCTATTATTTACAGTTTCAGAGCTTACCCAAGTGACAGAAAGTTTTCAAAAGCAGCTGAAGCACTTGTTTCCAAACACCCCTGCCTGAAATAGCTTGCATCTGAGACTGGCTGGTATGGATGGAAGAACAGCATAAAATACAAAATGAGTAACAGCACCAAGTTGAGGACAGCAGGATGTCAAGAGGTCAGTGTAAACGCAGGAAAAAGAAGCAGAAGTAATCCAGAGAATGAACCATCGCACTCAAACATAGAGACCTAAGTGTGCTGAAGTAAACTTTTTGCCCGACTTCCCCAAAGGACAGGACTTGGCAAGTCTTGAAAGACAGAGGCTGGAGATAATCCAAGAAGTTCTGAAGACTGAGAAAACCCTACCCCTCATCGATAGGATGATGCAGATGACATTTGCCCTGTGGCAGCAGGAGGTAGACACCAATAGCCCACCTGTGAGATATCCTTGAGGGCTGAGGGCTCCAGGTGCAGTCTTGTAGTTGTCTGAGTGGATAGCAGAGGGGGCTATCGCAGGTCTGGGGCAGCAAGGAGCTGGGGCTAAAGCAGGGGTGTGAGCGAGAGTGTATTAAATGGAATGTCCAGACAGTAATTTATGTGTACAGAAATAAAATAATTTATTTTTATTATCTATACACAACAAAATAATTAAATAACAAAAGAAAACAAAACGGCATGAGGGAGGAGTGCAGGGGTGAAATCCAAAACAGATCGTGAGAACTCGTCTTTAATCGTCTTCGTGGCGAACCATACATAAACAAAAAAAAGACAAAAGAAATGTTAGTATTTTCAAAAATCCCGCTGCACCAAACTAGTCTCTCCCTCCACCCGTTACTCTGCCTATCTTACATTCCCTTTAGTATGTAATGTCCCGCCTCTGTAGTCAGTGGAACACCAATCCCCAACTGACAAGTGTCCTTATCCTTCACTTGACTCCAGTGGCTGGAATTTACATACTCGTACTTCCGCCCCTCACCAAGGTGCCTCCCCTCAAAAAGATGGCTTTTGCCATAGTCAAGAGATCTTGGTAAGGGAAGTGCCGAGTTGGTTTGATGTCATCTACTGTCGGGAGGCTGAATCACAGACCGAAATCCCTTTGACTCATCACAAGGGGTTTTATACTTTTCAAACAAAGAGATTATTTGAATTTCCTGCTGCATGCTCAGATTGGCTATTTTGTAGCGCATGGGTTTGCAATCTTGATTGCTCCCCCCTTCCTCTGTCTGATTATCATAATCTGGAAAGGGGAAACTTTTTAAAACGTGCCAAACTTTTGCTAAATCCAATTTTATTCTGAATTCCAGTTATTTTTACCATAAGAAATTACATTTCTTTAGACACCAAACATGTCTGGTTGCGACTTTGGGGTTAGGCATTGCAAACAGTTTCATTCTCTTAGGGATTTAACCTGGGTTATTCTATACTTGTTAGGCAATTTAAGAATAAAAACACTTGCATCTTGTACTCATAGTGGTATTAAATCAATATGATGAAAGATTTAAGGCAAATTTCACAAGCTATTTTTCTCCCTTTTCAGACTTCTATGCTAAACCACCTCTCTCTCACTAGACGGGTTAATTCAATCACGGAGACGGGTCTGATTAGCCTTTTGTTTCCTGAGTGCCTGGTGCATTCAAGGTGTTAGGTTGATCAAAGCTAGACAAATTAGATTAAAGTTCATTCAAAGTAGATTCCTGATAATATAATATCATAAGAACATAACATAACGTAAGAAAGTCCATGACATTTGCAATATATTTGTGATGACAGTGTCTATAGAACCTACAGGGGTATGCAATATTCCAACGAATCACAAACCAGAACTTGCTGAACATCTTTTATGAAGAGTGTGACTGCCACACTCTTCTCTTGATGACCTTATACCGACAGAGGGCATCAAAGACATGAAAGACATCTCATGCTTTGGCTGACATTCTGAGGATTCATGATCCTGTAAGAAGGCCAATGCATACGTCACTGCATATCTAAATATGGGAATCAGTCCTGGGTCAAAGTAAATCAAGCACAATCTATTTGACTCAGGCCTGGTTGTAATACTTCTATGTTGTTATCGCTTAAGTGATCTGAGGGTTCATGTACTGGTGATTTTGTGATGCATGATGTATCCATTCTAACTATTCACAAGATTTGTGTGCCAGGTAGACAAGTATGACCCAATACGAAAGTCAACCTTAAAGCCTCCTGCCCTGTGCACATTGGAGATCTGAAAGGATATGACAGGTGTAGCAATATGCTAGCAGCTCCACATAGACCTCTGATAGGCTAGTTGGAATGTATGCCATATTGCTAACACCTGCCAAATCTTGTCAGATCTCCAGAGTGCTTAGGTGTGAGGGTTTAGGGTTGATGTTGAGATTATCCCTATGTCTCAAAATGGACTTGGGATTATTATCTCTTCAGGTCCAACATGATATCCACACAAGGCATACCACTGTGCTCCGTGCCCTTCCTGTGTTGCTGCGCGAGGACGTCTCGGGACTTTTCCAGAAATGCAGGGTTAGTTTTTTGTGTTGATGGTGCGCATTCCAATTCAACGTTATATCAATTTGTGGTTGTTATACAGCAAGTTTTTAAAGCTATTTCAGTCATTGGAGTCTTAACCTTGGTCTTCTAAATGCTACTTTTCCTGTCATTTGTGCATTTCAGGTGGAGGATTCTGATGAGCCAGATGTTGGTGATGCACCACTCGCCATCCTTGCAGTCTTTAGTGACGACACTGAAAAGCCGATCCACTTCAACCCAATCAAGATTTCCATTGTCCTGGAGAGCGAAATCATGGTGACCAACCTATCCAGACTACCTGACGCTTTCCTGGTAATGTTCAGTCTGATCTATGCTCTGCATCAGAGTTATCCAAAAGAACTGGCCAACACGTTTTGAGTTCATTCAGAAAATTCTGCTGGGCCTAGAAGATGGGAAACTTAAGCCAAGACTGCAGGCTATGAAGAATGACTTGCTGATACATGTGTAGTGATTGACCAAAGACACGATCTTCCTGGGTTCTGTTGGATGCATTATTTTTATACTGTGGAAGACATTTTGAGTTTGCAGCCAGTGTATGAGTTTCATTTCTCTTATTTTCTTGTGATCTTAGTACTGTCTCAATACAGTTTTCTAAGACAGAAAGCGAACTTTACAGGCCACAGAAGTGTTTTACTTTAGTCACCTATTAGCCCAGCTTTAGTTTGTTGATAATAATTTGATGCAGTTGATTCTACTTAATATCATGTTTTAGGCGATATCATTTTTTATTTTAAATGGGATTAAGCTTTCTAAACAAGCCTAAAAGTTCAGACTACTTGCAAACTTGAGTTGTGTCAACTAATCACTTTTAGTTCTTAGAGCAAGATTCATGTTGATTCTACATGAGATTATATATTCGATGAACTTCTTTATTTTAGTTGTGATATCTAGGGAGTAGGGGCTTGGCAATGATTTGGGATTCAGAGAGACAGGATCACTTACAGTGGATTGCATTCAATACTTATGCAATCAATTTTTTTCTGTTTTATATTTGTAATACATTTAGAACAATTTGTAGATTTTATTTTTTACTTTGACATTATGGACTTTTCTTGTGATGATCAGTGGCAAAAACTCCTAATTAAATCAATTTTGATTCCATGTTTTAACACAATAAAATGTGGAAAGTCCAAGGGGGTGAATACTTATGCAATCCACTGTAACCATCCCTTTACACTACAAAGCAAACTTGCACTATGTAAAGTAACAGACCTCTCAAAGACTTTGTGGTTATGACACCATTATTGCACTTTTGTTAAACACAATTTTCAAATTGTTATTGTTAGAATAAAACATTCTTTGTTTTAATTATGCATTTGAACATGTTTTTTTTTTTTAAATTTGTGTTAACTGTATATATTGCATGTATTATTTAGTTTGAGTTAGTGCTACTCAATTAACCTAAGGTAATCGGTTGCCTAAAAATAAAAACAAAATAAAAATATGATTAACTGTACAATTGCGTTCTGAGTTCCACTAAGTTACATTTTTTAATTAAAAAAAAAAAAAAAAAAAACTTTTAATTTGAAGTTACCACAACTTAAAAAAAGGTAGTAAAAGTGTAAGAAAATAAATCAGTAAACAGAACACAAACACATTAAGTTATGACAACATAATATGTATACATAAGTGCATTTAAAATAGTAAGTTCTGGTTAATTCAATGTTTTGAGTTTTAATTGGCGAAATAATTGAGTTCATCATCATACTATTTTAAAGTATAGTTTTAATTAAACTTGAAAGTTATATTAACTAAGAATAGTAAGTACTATATACCTTTTCATTTTAAGTTTCATTACTCAAAAAATCAAAAGCAATCAGCTGCCTAAATTTTTTTGATTTGAAATTTTTTTAGCGGAACTTATCGGGGTTTACAGTGCACAGTGCTGTAACGATCACTCTGCACAACTGAGAGGCAGTTGTACTGTCCTCCCTAAGGAGATACTACTGGCCCAATCTCTATAACTAATTAAGTCAGCAAGAGTGACAGACAGCAAAAGCAGGGACGTCAGAGATGTCATTTTCACAAACAAACAGTTTATTGTTGTAAACTATAATGTAATAAATGAAATATAAGGACAACAACTTATTGCAGAGAACAGTTAGTTAAGCAGAAAATGGTGAGTCTGTTGAGTAGTACCGGGTTGAGTGGTGAACAGCCGTTTGGAAAATATCAGGAGGATCAGGAACAAATTGGTGACTGAACACACTAACAAAACAAACCCTAAACAGACCTGGAACAGCAACTAAACTTAAACAAGTAACAGTGTAAACAAAAAAGAAAGGTTTAGACAAAGTACAAGATTATCAAAAGAGTAAATGGATGCACCTGTATTTATCTAAAATAAAGTTAAAGTTACACTGTAATTAAGTAATGTGCTGTTTGTATAATGGATTCCTAAAGAGAAAGGGGAGTTTTCTCCTGGCCCAGCCAGCCAGCTTTAATAACAGTGCTGGCTTCCAAGGAGCTCTGAGATTGGAGGAGTGGATATCTGAATGAGCCAATGGGGGGAGAGGTTGAACAGAGGGTGATAGCTCGGAACTTTGGGAATTTGAGTTTTAACCTGGCCAGGCTACTGACCCTAATTAAAGGGACAGGTGGGTGAAATTTACACCCACTTTTATGGAGCAAGTGAATTGCTACAGTGCAGTGACCATAAGGATTTTGTTGTGGAAAACAGTAAAGGAAAAAAGGTACAACTGAAGTGTGCAAGTACTGTCGAGTTACTATACATATTGTAACAGAAAAAAAATGAAAGTAACTGAAAGCAATAATTTTTACAGTATATAAAAAGCAAAAGCCCCAAAAAACCTGATTTACATATAACTCGAAAATAGCCAAAAATCAGCATTAAAAAAAAAAAAAAAAAATCATAAAAACCAAAAACAGAAGCACTAGTTATACTCTTTCAACTGCAAGGGTTGCATTGCAAATCAGATGTATTGCCTTGCCATCAAATTCAGTGAAAAAATAATCATCTGGCTAACAATTTTGCAGTCTTCTGTGTTCTACCTTAACCTTTTGCTTCTGTGATATTTCCAACTAGTTTTTGGAAACTGATTTTTTATTTTACACAAAGTAAAATAAACAGTTTAAACAAGTGTTTGCTTCGCTATCCTAATCAAAATTATGTGTGCTACGCTGTACTCGTGTACATGAGGAAACAGATCCTGTGAGCTGTGATTGGCTTAATGGGAATGTCACTCGTACAATCACCCTGCAGATGTTGAATACACATGTTCTATTAAAGAGGCGGCTTGTTAAAAGAAGAATTCCAAAATGATATAGTACATCAATGAAATTTTAGAAAGTAATGGGGGGCTGCCAAAAATTTCCCCATGGGCCCGATTTCATCATGGAAGGACAGGAGGATAGGGAACTTAACTCTAGAACCACCAAGGCAGTCGTTTTGAGGTTTTCAAATTGAAATTACTCAGCGTAATGAGGTTGTCTGAAAGGCAGGATCGTGAAAAATAAGGTAGTTATAATCCCGCCCACCTAGAACTGCCAAAGTAGTCATTTTGACGGACTTTTACAATACATGTTTTTATTTTGAATATAACCTACAATATTCTACTCTTTTATATATACAAACCTGTTGTTATCTCTACTAGACCTGGCAGCTATCAATCATTTTGTTTTGTAGAAGGAATGCACCAGGGAAAATATCATCAGGAGAGATTTTTAGAAACCCCAAGCTTGTTGTATACTGCTTCAGTGCAATGGGATTGAAATACAAATACTATTGATTTTTAATAGTACTGTATGTGCAATTATTATGACAACCCCATAATAACCATAACTGCTGGTTTTGTATATCAAAAGCGATACATTTGAATACAAATGGTCAGACCTAACTTGAGCTACTTTTCATTCATAAAGAAAGACAGCTGACTTACAAGAGGGCTTCTTCTTGAGTTCTCGCCATAAGGATGTATTGTTTCTTCCTACCCAGGTGTATCCTGCTTGCTGTTCCGCACACAACTGTTGTAGTAATACTTCATTGGCACCAGCTGATAAAATCAGCTTGTCACAAATGCTGCTAACTGGGGGTGCTGCATTGTGGAGCAATATTAAAAACACACGAACACAGTGACATTCAGGACATGTTAGATGTCCATTACCTCAACAAAAGAAAAATCATCCTGCACCACAAGACAACCTGTGGATCATAACAGTATACTTTTGATTTGTTTGCACTAAACATTTTATGGGAAGCATGGTGTAAATATTGTAGCAAGGACTGTTAATTTTTTAAAAATTAAATAGATAAACTGGTGTTGATACTTGCTTCCTTTTATTAACATAACAGCAACTGAATCAATGGCTGAGGCAAGATGTTACAGCCCAGCCGGCCCGTGTCCTCACCAGGAATAGGATTTCCATTGTCCTTTTGTCTGAGCCATACCAGAACCAAGCCAGAGATCATTGTAAGCAAGCTGACATTTGCATCTTTACTCCACAGTCACTCTCTGCTTGACCACCTCCAATTTGGGTTGCGTCCTGCACATAAGAACATAAGAAAGTTTACAAACGAGAGGAGGTTTGGTTGTTAGTAGCTTATTGATCCCAAAATCTCATCAAGCAGCTTCTTGAAGGATCCCAGGGTGTCAGCTTCAACAACATTACTGGGGAGTTGATTCCAGACCCTCACGATTCTCTGTGTAAAAAAGTGCCTCCTATTTTCTGTTCTGAATGCCCCTTTGTCTAATCTCCATTTGTGACCCCTGGTCCTTTTTTTCAGGCTGAAAAAGTCCCTTGGGTTGACACTGTCAATACCTTTTAGAATTTTGAATGCTTGAATTAAGTCGCCACGTAGTCGTCTTTGTTCAAGACTGAACAGATTCAATTATTTTAGCCTGTCTGCATATGACATGCCTTTTAAGCCCAGAATAATTCTGGTCGCTCTTCTTTGCACTCTTTCTAGAGCAGCAATATCTTTTTTATAGCGAGGTGACCAGAACTGCACACAATATTCAAGATGAGGTCTTACTAGTGCATTGTACAGTTTTAACATTACTTCCCTTGATTTAAATTCAACACTTTTCACAATGTATCCGAGCATCTTGTTAGCCTTTTTTATAGCTTCCCCACATTGTTTAGATGAAGACATTTCTGAGTCAACAAAAACTCCTAGGTCTTTTTCATAGATTCCTTCTCCAATTTCAGTATCTCCCATATGATATTTATAATGTACATTTTTATTTCCTGCGTGCAGTACCTTACACTTTTCTCTATTAAATGTCATTTGCCATGTGCCATGTGTCTGCCCAGTTCTGAATCTTGTCTAGATCATTTTGAATGACCTTTGCTGCTGCAACAGTGTTTGCCACTCCTCCTACTTTTGTGTCGTCTGCAAATTTAACAAGTTTGCTTACTATACCAGAACCTAAATCATTAATGTATATTAGGAATAGCAGAGGACCTAATACTGATCCCTGTGGTACACCACTGGTTACCACACTCCATTCTGAGGTTTTTCCTCTAATAAGTACTTTCTGTTTTCTACATGTTAACCACTCCCTACCATGTGCATGTGTTTCCTTGAATCCCAACTGCGTTCAGTTTGAGAATTAATCTTTTGTGCGGGACTTTGTCAAAAGCTTTCTGGAATTTTGGACCGACTTGATGGTGGAGAGGGATACCATCTTTTCTGAAAGAATGTGTTTGTTCAGTCCCGAGGTCCAAGTTCTTTTTCTGAATTGCAAAATACCTTGAGTAGTGGCCCTGCCTTTGCAAAGTTGAGGGGACCTGTTCTATGGCATTGATATGGAGCATGGCCTTAATCTCTTCTAGTAAGATTACTCCCATGGTCGTGATCAGTCCATCAGTTTGCAGACTATGCCTGCTGCTGTTAGTTGAAGCAGGAATGGCATTCTGTAGCTGGCTGTATTAGTACCAGGACCAAAGCACCTGACTTTATGTTCTGCCAGATCGCCAGAAAACTGGAAACCCTGCCCCCTACTGGCAGAGGTGAGAGGTTGGGGCACGGGTTGGTGACTGAAGTCTCTGCAGTAGCTGTGGCTGCAGCTAGTTTCTCAGGCGCGTCTCTCTCCCTGCTACAGCAGGAATGTGTGGACTTGCAAGACCGCATCCTCGGGGGAGACATGGCACAGCTCCACTATTCCTTAGGGCTGCTGGCTCTTTTTGTTATCCTCGAAGAGGAAGATGAGTGGGCTGGTCTGGCCACTGAGTTGGGGACGATGGAGCCCTTCCCCTTTGTGTTGGCATGTCTGACATTAAGCAAGATGGTAAAAGGGAACCACACAAAGTATTATTATTAAAAAAACATTTTACTAAGGACAAACAAAAAGTGCACAAACGCCAACGATTATACTGAGTCCATAATCAAGCAAATGCAGGACAAATTTGGACAATTAATATGTTTTTATTTTTTGGGGAGAAGGGACACTGACTTTTGTGCCAAATAGGATAATATCAGAGTGATATTTAGGTAAGAGATTAGTTTGTTTTGCTGACCCAAGCAACATGGAGACCGGGAGTTTACTTTTTTGTTAGTTCATCATATAAGGTAAGCTTTTTTTATTATTTTTAATACCCAAGATGTAAAAAGCTGCTTTTACAATTATCTTTATAATGCAGAAAAGTTGAATGTGTGCATATTTTGGTGCATTACTACTATGTGAAGGCATAGACATTTCCCCTGCTACAAGCAATAAAATGCATACCAATTGAATTACTAAATAGGCTCATTTACATTAAATCCCAAATTGTAGAATTAATTATAGAATTCTATATTTAAGGCTGGTTTCACAAATCCAGATTAGCACTGATCAGACTGTTACCTAAATTAGCAGGTAGTCCAAGACTAAAGCTAATCAGGGTCTCCGAAACCAGCAGTTAGTAGAACCTCAGTGTATTTCGGCGGGCTGGAGCAGGGACTCCTGCCCAGAGTCATCCCGCTAAAATATGCCAGTCAATCTTTAATCACCAGTCAGTCACCTTATTTAAACTGTAGCCAGCTTCTAATTCTCGTCTTGCTTTTCAGTTTGTGGTTACCACGCAGACCTGCAGACCCAATCTTAAAACAAACCTTGTTTCAACCGGTTTAAAAAAAAAAAAACTACTTTCCCAAGGCAGCTTTCGTTTTCATCTGACTCATAAAGAATTTCTCTCTGCTTCTGGCTGTCTTCATTCAATAAATAATCTACCGGAAAAACTTTCAAAGGAATCCACCATTTCTTTTCACTGCTCTAAATTCTCCCCACTAAAGTAGGGAGCGATCTGGCTGCTTTATTTGTTTCATATTGCAATTCCATATGGGTCAAGCCAGTTTTACCTCCTCAAAAAAATAAGACACGGGTGATTAAATGCTTCAGCACTTAATCCCCCATCTGTCCTATAATATTTTAACTTTTTCGTATTTAAAAACTGTTTTTATTACTGTGTGTGTAAGTCAATTGCCCGCTGCAGCTTCGGCCCTGTCCCCTTTGTATGTGATGCACTGCTCAGGCGTGTGACCACGCGATCAGGGTAGGCACTGTCCCTAGCTGCCCCAGTGTTTTTTAATACCGCAGTACGTAAGACTCTGCCTATACTACTTTGGTACCATGGTGCCCATTGTCTTGCTGTACCGATACAGGCTAGCGCGCCGGTGCTGCGCGGGGCATCTGTACACGCAGTACTCTGTGCATGTGGTGCACATTATAAATGGTGCTCAGCCGTGCTCCGCTGTAGAGTTGATTCTGCTGGACTGCCTCAGCCACCTACTCAGCGCGCCATTTTTAATTGGGTGTGTATATATGTGTTTTCTTTACTGCCTTGCACTTTAAAGAGAAAATGTCATACGATTTCTACCAGGATCCAGCTCTGCTGCGCCCATTGTTGTTTTGCATACGCCGGCTTGTGTCATCTCGCCTACTCGGCGCGCTGTTTATAAAAACAAAACAGTCACAAGCGCTGCCGTAGTGACTGTGATTTTACACTCACAATTGCTGTTGTATATTGTATGTTTTTCCTTACTGCCTTGCAGTTTGAAAAGAAAAAAGTAGTAGAAGTGTGATTCCTCTACCGGGACCCAGCTCTGCAGGGTCCCGCTGTTGAGTTAGAACATAAGAACATAAGAAAGTTTACAAACGAGAGGAGGCCATTTCGCCCATCTTGCTCGTTTGGTTGTTAGTAGCTTATTGATCCCAAAATCTCATCAAGCAGCTTCTTGAAGGATCCCAGGGTGTCAGCTTCAACAACATTACTGGGGAGTTGATTCCAGACCCTCACAATTCTCTGTGTAAAAAAGTGTCTCCTATTTTCTGTTCTGAATGCCCCTTTTTCTAAACTCCATTTGTGACCCCTGGTCCTTGTTTCTTTTTTCAGGCTGAAAAAGTCCCTTGGGTCGACACTGTCAATACCTTTTAGAATTTTGAATGCTTGAATTAGGTCGCCACGTAGTCTTCTTTGTTCAAGACTGAACAGATTCAATTTTTTTAGCCTGTCTGCATATGACATGCCTTTTAAGCCCGGAATAATTCTGGTCGCTCTTCTTTGCACTCTTTCTAGAGCAGCAATATCTTTTTTATAGCGAGGTGACCAGAACTGAACACAATATTCAAGATGAGGTCTTACTAGTGCATTGTACAGTTTTAACATTACTTCCCTTGATTTAAATTCAACACTTTTCACAATGTATCCGAGCATCTTGTTAGCCTTTTTTTATAGCTTCCCCACATTGTCTAGATGAAGACATTTCTGAGTCAACAAAAACTCCTAGGTCTTTTTCATAGATTCCTTCTCCAATTTCAATATCTCCCATATGATATTTATAATGTACATTTTTATTTCCTGCGTGCAGTACCTTACACTTTTCTCTATTAAATGTCATTTGCCATGTGTCTGCCCAGTTCTGAATCTTGTCTAGATCATTTTGAATGACCTTTGCTGCTGCAACAGTGTTTGCCACTCCTCCTACTTTTGTGTCGTCTGCAAATTTAACAAGTTTGCTTACTATACCAGAATCTAAATCATTAATGTAGATTAGGAATAGCAGAGGACCTAATACTGATCCCTGTGGTACACCGCTGGTTACCACACTCCATTCTGAGGTTTTTCCTCTAATCAGTACTTTCTGTTTTCTACATGTTAACCACTCCCTAATCCATGTACATGTGTTTCCTTGAATCCCAACTGCGTTCAGTTTGAGAATTAATCTTTTGTGCGGGACTTTGTCAAAAGCTTTCTGGAAATCTAAATAAACCATGTCATATGCTTTGCAATTATCCATTATCGATGTTGCATCCTCAAAAAAATCAAGCAAGTTAGTTAGGCACGATCTCCCTTTCCTAAAACCATGTTGACTGTCTCCCAGTACCCTGTTACCATATAGGTAATTTTCCATTTTGGATCTTATTATAGTTTCCATAAGTTTGCATATAATAGAAGTCAGGCTTACTGGTCTGTAGTTACCTGGTTCAGTTTTGTTTCCCTTTTTGTGGATCGGTATTACGTTTGCAATTTTCCAGTCTGTCGGTACCACCCCTGTGTCAAGAGACTGCTGCATGATCTTGGTTAGCGGTTTGTAAATTACTTCTTTCATTTCTTTGAGTACTACTGGGAGGATCTCATCCGGCCCAGGGGATTTGTTTATTTTAAGAGCTCCTAGTCCCTTTAACACTTCTGCCTCAGTTATGCTAAAGTTATTTAAAACTGGATAGGAACTGGATGACATGTGGGGCATGTTGTCAGTATCTTCCTTTGTAAAAACTTGTGAAAAGTAATCATTTAACATATTTGCTATTTTTTTTTCTTCCTCTACGATTTTGCCATTTGTATCTCTTAAACATTTAATCTCCTCTTTGAATGTTCTCTTGCTGTTGTAATATTGGAAAAACATTTTGGAATTGGTTTTAGCTCCCTTAGCAATGTTCATTTCTATTTCTCTCTTGGCCTTTCTAACTTCCTTTTTGACTTGCGTTTGCAGTTCTGTGTACTCTTTCTGCGTACTTTCTTTTTGGTCCTTTTTTAATGCTCTGTAAAGTGCCTTTTTTCGCTGAATATTTTTTTTAATTGATCTATTAAACCATTTTGGCAATTTAGTTTTACATTTAGATTTGTCTACTTTAGGGATATAATTGTTTTGCGCCTCTAGTACTACATTTTTGAAGAACAACCATCCTTCTTCTGTGGGTGTTTTCTCTATTTTACTCCAATCTACTTCTGTTAGTCTCTGTTTCATACCTTCATAGTTTGCTTTTCTAAAATTGTAAACCTTAGCTTTAGTCTTTACTTTTGGGGATTTAAAAAACACTTCAAATGAGACCATGTTGTGGTCTGAGTTTGCCAGTGGTTCTCTGACCTCTGTTTTAGTTATTCTATCTTCGTTATTTGAAAAGACTAAATCAAGGCATGCCTCCCCTCTAGTGGGTGCCTTCACAAATTGTGTTAGGAAGCAGTCATTTGTCATTTCCACCATTTCTATTTCATCCTTCGCGCTACCCACCGGGTTTTCCCATTTTATTTGGGGGAAGTTGAAATCCCCCATTAGTATGGCTTCTCCTTTGCTACACACATTTCTAATGTCATTGTATAACAGATTATTTTGCTCACCGTCTGAATCTGGCGGTCTATAGCATGCTCCTATTATTATGCCTTTTGAATTTTTGTCTGTTATTCTGACCCATATTGATTCGGTTTTATTTTCTTTGTCCAGGTTTAACACCTGGGCTTCAAGACTGTTTCTTATGTATAGCGCTACCCCTCCTCCTCTTCTGTCCTGCCTGTCTTTCCTATACAGTGTATACCCACAAATATTATATTCGTCCCCATCACTCTCAGATAACCACGTTTCTGTAACACCTATCACATCATAGTTACCTGTTAGTGCAGTAGCTTCAAGTTCTAGAATTTTGTTTCTGATACTTCTAGCATTTAGATAAATACATTTAATGAGTTGTTGTTCTTGTTTTGATGCGGTCTCCCTTCTGTTTTTTTGTTGATTTCTCCCCCCTTCCTTTCTAGTTTAAATGCTTCCGAACCTGCTCGAGGATCTTTTCTCCGAGTAGACTAGTTCCCTTGTTATTTAAATGCAGTCCATCCCGTCTATACAGATAGTCCTCGTTGTAGAATGTGGTCCAATGATCAAGATAGGTGAAGCCTTCCCGTGTGCACCACGTCTTCAGCCATTCGTTTTGATTAATTATTTCCAGCTGTCCATATGGTCCTTTGCAAGGTGCGGGTAGTATACCAGAAAATACCACAGTTTTGGTTTTCTCTTTTAATTTCCTTCCTAGCTCTCTGAATTTGTTTTGCAGGGATTTTGGTCTGTCTCTTCCAATGTTGTTTGTACCGATGTGGACGACTACTACCGGGTCGTCTCCTGTTCGTTCTAGGAGCCTGTCCACGTTTTCAGTGATGTGCTTGACCGAGGCTCCCGGAAGGCAGCACACTGTTGTAGTAAGGGGGTCCAAACTGCGAATTGAACTTGCTGTGTTTCTCAATATGGAGTCCCCAACAATCATGACCTCCCTTCTTTTTGCTGTCTGGTCACCACTGTCAATAGGGTCCTGGATGTTGTTCCTTTCATTCTCTTGTTGTTGGTTCTGCTCGTCAAAATTCTGAAGTGACTCAAATCTGTTGGTTGTTTTGATTTCTGGTGGTTGTGTTTGACGAAGTTTCTTTTTTTCCCTGCTTCTGCCTACCTGAACCCAGCTGTTCTGACCTTCTATCTCCCTGGTGGCTTTCAGTCTGTTAGGGGTGATGCAGACTTCCATGAATTGTGGGTGTGCCAGTTCCTCAAGATCCTGTTGCTGTCTCACTTCTTCCAGCTCCATTTCTAGCATACTTACTAGTTTATGCAAATCCTGGATCGTGCGGCACTTTACGCACACTTGGTTTAGCTCCGCTGGGTTTTCTCGGATTTCCCACATCAAGCAGGTGTCACAGATTACTGGCTTGAAGACCATGTTGAGGTTTTTTTTTTTTTTTTTTGAAGTTTAGTTTCTTCTGCAGCTGTCAACCTGCTTTCAAACTGCTTCGAAACTGCTCTGTACTTTTCCACGCCTGTACTTCTCCCACTCGCTGTCGCTGGGAAGACTGCCTCGTTTAACTGCGTTGTTCTGCTGTGCTGTTGGCTCCTCCCCTCGCCCGTGTCTCAAAACGGCGCTGAATTTGAATCAGCTGCTCCGAGTTTCAGCTTGTTTGTTATCAGAAAAACACACGCAGCTGTTTGACTTTGAGCTGCTGCTGTGTTTCCCCAATGTCCTCTGTTTTCTGATTAAAGCAATTCAAGATGCAATTTCTCCTTTCTGCTTCGAAACTGCTCTGTACTTTTCCACGCCTGTACTTCTCCCACTCGCTGTCGCTTCCACTCGCTGTCACTGGGAAGACTGCCTCGTTTAACTGCGTTGTTCTGCTGTGCTGTTGGCTCCTCCCCTCGCCCGTGTCTCAAAACGGCGCTGAATTTGAATCAGCTGCTCCGAGTTTCAGCTTGTTTGTTATCAGAAAAACACACGCAGCTGTTTGACTTTGAGCTGCTGCTGTGTTTCCCCAATGTCCTCTCTTTTCTGATTAAAGCAATTCAAGATGCAATTTCTCCTTTCTGCTTCGAAACTGCTCTGTACTTTTCCACGCCTGTACTTCTCCCACTCGCTGTCGCTTCCACTCGCTGTCGCTGGGAAGACTTGATTCAGCAGGCTTATTTTAGCCTACCTACTGGCATGCTTGGTCACCCCGCCTGGCATGGGGAATGTGTCACTTTGTTTCTGTCTAATACGTCGCAGCTCTTGAGTCTATGCTCCACTCTGGCATACGCTATGCGCTGCCCTGTGGTGTGATTGCATGCGGCCCAGGACCAGGTTATAGCCGCCCTGCACCATGGTGCAGCACCGTGCGCTCCTCTGTACTGCTCTCCTGATTGCATACTGCAGCCACTCCAGCTATGTATCCACCCCAGGTTGTGTTGACTTCACGTGCATGCCTCAGATGGTAGACGCAGCGAGGGCGTCTACCATGGATGGTAGCAAAGTGTCACTGCGTGCAAACCTTGCTTTTTTCCCTACCATGGATCACAGACCCTGGCACAGCCCCTTTTGAAGCAGCGACTGTCGAATTGGATTGTGGACATAGTCTTGACTGCGTATGATGGTGCTAACTTACCCACACCAGGGCGGGTAGCTGCACATTCCACGAGAGGTGTGGCTATGTCATGGGCCCTCTTTCGAGGTGCTCCAAGGCTGAGATTTGTGATGGGCAACCCTGCATACTTTTTCCAGGTTCTACCTGTTGTAACGATCACTCTGCGCAACTGAGAAGCAGTTGTACTGTCCTCCCTAAGGAGATACTACTGGCCCAATCTCTATAACCAATTAAGTCAGCAGGAGTGACAGACAGCAAAAGCAAGGACGTCAGAGGTGTCAATTACACAAACAAACGGTTTATTGTTGTGAACTATAATGTAATAAATGAAATATAAGGACAACAATTTATTGCAGAGAAGTTAGTTAAGTGGAAGGTACAGGTGAGTAAGAAAGTACAGAGAACTAAAAAAACATCCAAACAGAATAACACTAATGCGAAATGAATGCGGTGTCCGGTCGGCCTCCAATAAACCCCCCCACACACAAACACCACACCAATACAAAACCAACACACTGACAGGCAAAAAAGACAAAGGTGAATGAATAAGTATACGAGGAAAACAATTACAAAGACAGTCTGAGATGATAGGCAGTGGATGATAAATGAAATTTAGGCCTAACAAGTCCAGTGAAGCAATGCACATGTAATCCAAAGTAACAAAAGAATAAAACCAAAATTACAGGAACCAAAGTATCAAAGTAAAGTAGAAAAAACCAGCAAACAGAAAAGGAATAATCTCACCAACAAATAATGAAGTCCCAAATAGAGTCCTGTACTGATGATGATGGATGAATGCTGATGAAAAAATAGAGATCGTAGAAAATGATGAGTTTGTCAAGTAGTACCGGGTTAAGTGATGAACAGCTGTTGGGAAAATATCAGGAGAATCAGGAACAAAATGGAGACTGAACACGCTAACAAAAACAAACCCTAAACAGACCTTGAACAGCAACTAAACTTAAACAAGTAACAGTGTAAACAAAAAAAAAAGGTTTAGACAAAGGACAAGATTTTAACAAAAGAGTGAATGGATGCACCTCTATGTATCTAAAATAAAGTTAAAGTTACACTGTAATTGTAATTGTAATTAAGTAATGTGCTGTTTGTAAAACAGATTCCTCAAGAGAAAAAGGAGTTCTCTCCTGGCCTAGCCAGTCAGCTTTAATACCGGTACTGGCTTCCAAGGAGCTCTGAGATTGGAGGAGTGGATATCTCAATGAGCCAATGGGGGGAGAGGATGAACAGAGGGTGATAGCAAAGAACTATGGGAATCTGAGTTTTAACCTGGCCAGGCTACTGACCCTAATAAAAGGGACTTTATGGAGCAAGTGAATTGCTACACTGTAACAATCAACCTTTGACCACCAGGCCAACCCGGTATTCCCAGAATAAGAATAGGTTTCTACCAAAGATCCTTCAAATAATATTGTAAAAAGTAGATGGCAGAAAGGCACTTTGACAGCAATAATAGGATTGCTAGGTTCATTGGCTACAAACAGTTTAATTTCTGTTCCATGCACAAGCATACACACAAATGGAATACTCAAATAAAAGCACCTAAGAAGCACCAGCAAACCAGAAAGCTAATAGACCAGTGCGCAATAGGAGTGTGCTGGCCATTAACCTCTAAGTTTGTGGCACAGGAAAGAACAAAAGGAAAAGAAAAAACAGCATTTGCTAAATCACGTTAGCCATGCTAAATACAATAATTCACATATGCAATCAATAAGAACATAAGAAAGTTTACAAATGAGAGGAGGCCATTTGGCCCATCTTGCTCGTTTGGTTGTTACTAGCTTATTGATCCCAAAATCTCATCAAGCAGGGTGTCAGCTTCAACAACATTACTGGGGAGTTGATTCCAGACCCTCACGATTCTCTATGTTAAAAAGTGCCTCCTATTTTCTGTTCTGAATGCCCCTTTGTCTAATCTCCATTTGTGACCCCTGGTCCTTGTTTCATTTTTCAGGTTGAAAAAGTCCCTTGGGTCGACATTGTTAATACCTTTTAGAATTTTGAATGCTTGAATTAGGTTGCCGCGTAGTCTTCTTTGTTCAAGACTAAACAGTTTCAATTCTTTAAGCCTGTCTGCATATGACATGCCTTTTAAACCTGGAATAATTCTGGTCGCTCTTCTTTGCACTCTTTCTAGAGCAGCAATATCTTTTTTATAGTGAGGTAACCAGAACTGCACACAATATTCAAGATGAGGTCTTACTAGTGCATTGTACAGTTTTAACATTACTTCCCTTGATTTAAATTCAACACGTTTCACAATGTATCCGAGCATCTTGTTAGCCTTTTTTATAGCTTCCTCACATTGTCTAGATGAAGACATTTCTGAGTCAACAAAAACTCCTAGGTCTTTTTCATAGATTCCTTCTCCAATTTCAGTATCTCCCATATGATATTTATAATGTACATTTTTATTTCCTGCGTGCAGTACCTTACACTTTTCTCTATTAAATGTCATTTGCCATGTGTCTGCCCAGTTCTGAATCTTGTCTAGATCATTTTGAATGACCTTTGCTGTTACAACAGTGTTCGCCACTCCTCCTATTTTTGTGTCGTCTGCAAATTTAACAAGTTTGCTTACTATACCAGAATCTAAATCATTAATGTAGATTAGGAATAGCAGAGGACCTAATACTGATCCCTGTGGTACACCACTGGTTACCACACTCCATTCTGAGGTTTTTCCTCTAATCAGTACTTTCTGTTTTCTACATGTTAACCACTCCCTAATCCATGTACATGTGTTTCCTTGAATCCCTACTGTGTTCAGTTTGAGAATTAATCTTTTGTGCGGGACTTTGTCAAAAGCTTTCTGGAAATCTAAATAAACCATGTCATATGCTTTGCAATTATCCATTATCGATGTTGCATCCTCAAAAAAATCAAGCAAGTTAGTTAGACACGATCTCCCTTTCCTAAAACCATGTTGACTGTCTCCCAGGACCCTGTTACCATATAGGTAATTTTCCATTTTGGATCTTATTATAGTTTCCATAAGTTTGCATATAATAGAAGTCAGGTTCAGTTTTGTTTCCCTTTTTGTGGATTGGTATTACTTTTGCAATTTTCCAGTCTGTCGGTACCACTCCTGTGTCAAGAGACTGCTGCATGATCTTGGTTAGCGGTCTGTAAATAACTTTTTCATTTCTTTGAGTACTATTGGGAGGATCTCATCTGGCCCAGGGGATTTGTTTATTTTAAGAGCTCCTAGTTCCTTTAACACTTCTGCCTCGGTTATGCTAAAGTTATTTAAAACTGGATAGGAACTGGATGACATGTGGGGCATGTTGTCCGTATCTTCCTTTATAAAAACTTGTGTAAAGTAATCATTTAATATATTTGCTATTTTTTTTCTTCATCTACGATTTTGCCATTTGTATCTCTTAGACATTTAACCTCCTCTTTGAATGTTCTCTTGCTGCTGTAATATTGGAAAAACATTTTGGAATTGGTTTTAGCCCCCTTAGCAATGTTCATTTATATTTCTTTCTTGGCCTTTCTAACTTCCTTTTTGACTTGTGTTTGCAGTTCTGTGTACTCTTTCTGTGTTCTTTATTTTTGGTCATTTTTTAATGCTCTATAAAGTGCCTTTTTTCGCTGAATATTTTTTTTAATTGATTTATTAAACAATTTTGGCAATTTAGTTTTACATTTAGATTTGTCTGCTTTAGGGATGTAATTGTTTTGCGCCTCTAGTACTGTATTTTTGAAGAACAACCATCCTTCTTCTGTGGATGTTTTCTCTATTTTACTCCAATCTACTTCTGTTAGTCTCTGTTTCATACCTTCATAGTTTGCTTTTCTAAAATTGTAAACCTTAGCTTTAGTCATTACTTTTGGGGTTTTAAAAAACACTTCAAATGAGACCATATTGTGGTCTGAGTTTGCCAGTGGTTCTCTGACCTCTGTTTTAGTTATTCTGTCTTCGTTATTTGAAAAGACTTAATAAGTTAAGTGCTATCGTTTGCTGGACAAGCAGATTTGTGTTTGACTGAGGCTGTAGCCAGACTGAGGTGTAACTGTTTATGAAGCTGACAATGCACAGAACCTGCACTAAGGGCGTATTTTTCCTCTGTTCCTGCTGCGCCATTAGGGGGAGCTGGACCAGCCAGAGAAGGCTGTGACAACAGGACGTAGAGTCATTTGGAAGTGGACTAGTGCGGTGAAAGCAAGTCAGCCAGGCTCAGAAAAAGGATTCGGATGAGTGGAGTTTTACAGCTGCAGTGGAGGGGGTCCTGGTGGACAAAGGACTAGGTTTCAAGCCAAAGGCGACCGGGACTGAGCATTGCTGCTGAGACTGTTTCGGGGTACTGGGTGAATATTGATATTGAGTGATTATGATATTGTGTGTGTTTATAGTTTTATAGGATTTTAGGGAAATCGGTGCACTGAGAGCGCAAATTGTATTGGTTTAGTGGGGAATTTTATGAAATTTACGGAGTAGTTGTTTTATGGTGTATTTTGAGGGAAGATAAAAAAATATATATATATTTGGGGGTTTATCACCAAGCGCGTTGGCTGGTGATAGTGTTCATTTATTGTGTGTTCACGGAAAAAATACATGTACCACTATTAAACACTTTGAAACGTGACGCTGTGTGCGGTGTGTTGCCTGCTGTACCTCCTGCTCCGGTTACTCTGAGATCCGTCTGACCAGATAAATCATAATAATATTAGTATGGGAAAAGAACCCTTTCATTACCATTTACTTCCCGTCTCAGCAGAATTATGTGAGACACTTAAAATGTTGATAAAAACATTAACCTCAAGATAAAATTAAAATAACTGCATGTTTACATGACAAATCGTGAAAAACTGAATCAGAAAACTGATTTTCTTAAAAGATCACTTTTCTGTGTTTACATGATTAACGATAGAACATCTAATTAGAATTCAACTGTATGCATGGATTGAAGTTTTCGGAAAACAGGATATTTTCGCATGCAAAGTACTGTAGTAGCCTAAGTATGATTTGAAGACCGGACATTTCTGCGATAGAACACAGACCAATATAATATAGTGCTTTATTGAAGCGTCAGGTCTTAAATTCAAAGATTAGTATCCTAGACCACTATTCAGATTCCCCACAATGTGCAACCAGCCTTTCCAACAGCACATCCGGTTCTTTATTACCAGTTTCTTTTGCAGACATTATTTTAAAGCTGGAAAACATTTGCTGCTTTGCTATGGGCTATTAACAAATACATACGGACTTTAACACACGTATTACTTTATCCCTAACTAAACAAATAGATGCATGCAGACTGACTACAGATTAATATTATTAATATTATTATTGTTTCTCTGTTTTCTAAAACCACATGCTGGAGAAAATGGTCAAAGAGTGCACATGCGCAGTATGCTATTTCAATAAGTTTTCCGAAGTGTGTGTTTCAAAATATTATTTTTCAGAATTTATTCGGAAATTTCTAGGTGCTGTTTTCCGCAAACTGACTTTCGGAATATTGCGATACATTTTCTGAAAACTATGTTTACATGACTTTTGATATCGGAATTCTTATGCTCGTGTAAACGTACTGACTGATAAACATTTTAATTAAAGCCAATTTAAAAA
This sequence comes from Polyodon spathula, assembly GCF_017654505.1. Lineage (NCBI taxonomy): Eukaryota > Metazoa > Chordata > Actinopteri > Acipenseriformes > Polyodontidae > Polyodon > Polyodon spathula. The sequence goes on from NC_054535.1 coordinate 61,921,455, forward strand.
TTATTCAGAATGGACTTGGTTTAACTTTATTGCTTTGCACTTTCTGTAGACAAGTAAGAAATGTATGCACTCAAGAAACTGTACACAGGATAATCTGGATGCACTCATCGAAAACAAAATCAACCAGCTGCTATTGGTGTTACTAAAATGCAGCCACGCCAAATTAATAAAATAGTGATTATTATTTATGTTTACCAGAGTATTTATAGTTCTAAAAAAATGCAGAAAGATTGTGCTTCACTGATTAGTATTCAATTATACCACAAGTTTAAAACTCAGAGCCTGCTTCAGCTCCCTAATATCAGTAGAGAGCCACTCAATCGAAATCATACACACAGGTGGATCATAACTTTGAAACTATATTTAAGATGATATATAATACTGTTAAATATAAAAAAAAAAAAATCAAAAAATCATTATTTTCTTTCACTTTAATTTTTGCAATTCTTAGTTGTTCTGCATACCCGTGACCCTTAGAGATACCCCTGGTTGAAAAACCCTGCCCTAATCGATTCTGAATAAAGAAGGTGGGAATGTATGCCCCCAAGTGGTCTGTTGCAGTATTACAGGTTCAAACACCTGAAAATCTGAGTTCTGCCCCAGTTAAAAATGGGGGAATAAATAACCCTGTTGACCTATTTGAAGCAACAATCAAAAATTTAAAATAACGGCAACACAGCTAGATTGTCTAGCAATGGCTAATGAGCTTTAAAAAGAATTTGCTCAAAAATATATAGTATACCATACCATAAATACCTTTACAGAAAGTGTATTTCACCAGGTTTGAAGAGTGAGATTGCATAATCTGTTTAAAATTGAGACCCAATTTCAAACAACTATAATACAATGTTCAACCTGATGAACAATACCACATATTAAAAAAAAAAAAAATGATAATCTAGCGTTCCATGCGATAAAGAATGTTCAAGCTTATTTTATAGAATGACTTGGACTTATATATATATAAAAACAAATAAGATACAGAACTATAGTCCGATATGACTTAAGTTTTTACTAAACAAAAATGCCTTTTCTCAATAAAGGCAGACAGCTGTGTGTACATAGTATAGACATAAAATATTTTTTGAACTGCAATGGAAATGCAAAGTTTGCTTCTGGTTTGTGTAGGTTTTAGCACTGTGTCTAATATATCCTTCGTGCTGTGTAGTCGAGCACCATGCTGGCAGCCCCTAGGAGAGCGGGCTCCTCCAGTTCTGAAGTGACTACATTGGCTCCCTGGGCGGACGTCAGAGCTCTTTGGCTGACCACATGCTTGACAGTGTTCTCGTAGTGGGTGGCTAACACGCCTGATAGGATCACCAAGGACAGGTTGACAGTGTGTAGGATGTTCACAATTCCTACAGCCAGAGCTACACCAGCTGCATAAGTAAAACAGGGAAAGAGGTTAACTCTCTGCAAATCAAAAGTCAATGTAGTACTGCAAATATTGGGTTTTTTAAACCAGCCCCCCATTTATTCTAAATCTAACCTGGTAGATTTGTGAATAAAAAGGCTTGCAAAACAGAAATTAAGGTTTAAAACCCCATACACATCACAAACAAAGAAACATTTTCATTATAAAACATCCTCAATTTAACACAAATTATAGGATAAAACTTTGACTCACCTGTTGTTAAGGTGTTATCTGCTTTTGAATTGCCCAGCTTGGCTGCCTGAATGAGATGAACAGAACTAACAGGTTCTTCATTGTTCACCGGCATTCCTTCAACCAGAAGCATATCCTCTGAGAACAAAAATAATGGAAAAATAATTACTGAGCCGACCAAAGACATCCCAGCATTCACTTGTTTTGTATTATTTATTTTTAACCATGATTATAAACTGTATACTAATGAAAGCCTTTTACCTAATCAGTAATTAAGTAGTACTAAACTTGAGAAAGAGTTGAAATAGGAGGCGGGGTATTCAGTTGGACCAGTAAATATAAGTTCAACATAACTACACACATTCAATTGCTAGACATTGTTTAGCCTCTAGAAGCAGTCCATGGCTACCGCAATATAATTGTACTTGTTATCAGGGTTTACTTGGCAACAAGATCGATAGGGGATTATTATCAAAGCATCTTAGTCTGTAATTTACTCCTATATTTAAAATAATAAAGTACCTGTTCATTTTACAAAACTACATTTAAATATTGTCAAATCACGGTATGAAGATTGAGAATTTACTCTTAATGTGCCTTCAAAAAACTACTGTTGCCTAGTGACAAAATGTACTCTGCCTGGCAGCCCTTCCTAGCCCACTTTGAAGAGCGCTGGTTTCCCCCCTCTCCCCTGACCACCCCCACTGTCTTCTGGGTGTAAAGCGTGACATGTCTGCTTCTGTCTCCTTTTTGTTTTCTCTTTCTCTTTCATTTTCTTTTAGGTTTTTTCCCCCCTTCACATTTTATCCTTTAATTTCAATTGTATAATGAATTTCAATGGGTTCTCTGTGATTTCATATTTCTTTATGTTATTCATTTGATTCTGTGCATTTGATTCTGTATATCTGTAAAACACCTCAAAACGAATAAACAATTTTTTTTAAAAAGTCAGAAAGCAGTAATAAAAGCAAAAGCAAGGGTCCCAATAATTTTGTGAAGAACACATTTTTTAAATGAAATAAGTTTGTTCTCCAGTAAACATTGTCAGCAGTATTCACACTTGCTGAAAGTACAGAACTGCACATTTTTTGAGTACTGACCATCATGCAGCTTCTTGGCTTCTCTCTGCAGAGCCATCCCTGACGCATAAGCCTCAATGCAGCCTCTGCTCCCACACAAACACTCGGGTCCATCCAGGGAAACCATGATGTGACCCAGCTCAGCTGCGCAGAAAGTGCTGCCATGAACCAGCTCATTGTGGTGGATGATTCCTCCTCCGATGCCTAGGAAAGAATGGACCCAGTTTGTTGTGAGTTTATGCTCTGTGGATGTGGGATTTCTCTTTATAGAAAGAAAAAAAGGTAAACTGCATCGCTTTATTCGGTAAAATAAAATATATATTTTAAAAGCAGTCAGCTTGGGTGGTCTTATTGATTAAAGACTTCTATTAATCAATTGTTTGAATAATTGTTCAAGGAGCTTGAACAGATATATGTAAAATGTGACACACATACACGTACATACGCCAGGGATTTTTATCCAAACTACCTGTGTCAGTAATAACAGTTACAAAGTTTTCCACTCCTTTCCCTTGTCCAAACTTCTTTTCTGCCAAGGCAGCACAGTTGCCATCATTGTCCACCCACACAGGCAGGTGGAGGGCGTCTGAAATAGGGGTCCTCAGATCAATAAAGTTCCACTCCTGAATCAGCTTTGTAGAGTGGAGTAACACTCCCTCGTGTGGGTTCACACGGCCTCCAGTGGAGATATCTGAGCCAAAGAACAGGAAATCCATTTGTCATAATAAAAACTAGAGAAATACTGCTATTTCAGTACTAATGTTCCAATCAATTCTGCAATGTACCACAGTGTATATTTTACCTGGAGTAAGCTAAATGAAGAGCCATCTTTGTACTGTAAACTTTAAATAGTTTAATTCAGCACATACACTGTTTAACAGTTTTAATGCAATCACATCCATATTTTGAAACTCGTGATCTCTGAAAATCAGACTAATGCCCTAAAGCACTTTGTTATGTTATTAATAGGTAGTTCATATCTCAGTGTCTTACTGGGATAGGATGGCTTTGCAGGGGTGACGTCAGACCAGAAACACAGATTCAAAACAAGGAACGGTGGGGCAAAACTGAAGTGCAACAGCGCTCAGTGCATTTATTTAAAATAATAAAACAAAAGATTTTAACAAAACAAAAACACCAAACAAACAGAAACAAGTAGTATGCTGGTTGTGAAACCAGCACAAGTAGCAATTGTTTACTTCTCTTCACGGTTTATTTGCCTTTACCACTCAACTCGTTCCGCCTCTTGAACACGCTTCACTGTACAGCCAAAGCTGCAAGTCTTTTATATTCTGGCCGATTAACTAGCCGGTAATTATCTTATTACCACTTGGCCATAGTCTGCTCGAGTTTAATAAAGTGATAAGTGACTGTCAGCTAGTTAAATAATCAGTATCTGATCAGTCACACATCTTCACAAGGTTTATAAAATATAAACAATATAAAACAATAACAAATAATATTGGATTTCACCATCATACATGGGGTTTCCATGCAAGTTTTTTTTTTTTTTAACTCGAGACATTTACATGAGAAAAATGTCTTGTGTAAAATGCTTTTTTGGGTTTCCATTCGCTCAATTTATTTTACTCGAGTGAACCGGGCCTTTCACCCGACGTTATGCAAATGAATGGGAAAGGTGGGGGTTACTTGTGCTGTTTTTGAAGATTACTAGTGAACTTTTGTGAAAATGTGGTACTGGAACTGGTACACGAGTGAATCTAAGCTGCTGTAATAAAGCAAAATGCCTCATGCCTGGCTGGTCAACAACGTGTTTTACTACTGTTGCCCAAATTATTTTCAAATGTCATTAGTAGTGAATACTGTTTCAACTAAAGTATCTTACTAACTCATCAATTAAAACTAAACTCAGAGGTATAAAATGAAACTGACCAACAGGTAATGCAGATCACCATGGCTGAAAACCAATGGAGACATTTTATATATATGTATCCCTTTCATCCAAGCAATTGAGCATAAAGGGGATTGGGTGATGCTGCGTACGTTACCCTGTCTTAGAAACCCTACCTGTCCAGACGGCTGACAGCTGCTGAGGAAGCATTCAACACCATGCATGGGCAAATATGGGTAGTGGGCACTTGAAAGGGAGGTGATGGATACTGATGAAATGGACTGAAGTGCAGCATTAGTTCATTCCCAAAATTGGCACTGCCTGCTGTGACAGATGGGGAAGGTTACCAGTGTTGCCAAGTCTCACAAGAAGAAAAAAAGCGACAATGCCTTTCAAAACAAGCCCAAAACAAGCAAACCAGTCTTAGGTGTTTATGCAAGTTCCAACCAATGATTTATTCAAAACAAGTTCAATTCTGCTTATTATAAGCGGACTTGGCAACTGTGAAGGTTACCTCAGCCACTAGTTTCAATTGTACAGCAGCGATCTGAGGAGTCTCATGCTGTCAGAGATTCTCTCCTTTCTTTTAAGTTGTGTTGGATTTACTGTTGTGTCAAATATTAATGATGCAAACAAAACACAGATTTTATTTGGTCAGTTCTGAGAGAGCATCAACAACTTGTTGGATGTTTGTTGTGCTGTTTTGGGCGATCGAGATTCACTCGTGTACCAGTTCTCTGCGCATGGAAACCACATTTTCACACAAGTTCACTAGTAATCTTCAAAAACAGCACGAGTACTTTACGCATAGCTAATTTACATATCAACCCCCACCTTTCCCACATTTGCATAATGTTGGGTGAAAAGCTTGGTTTACTCGAGTAAAATAAACTGAGTGAATGGAAACCACAAAAAGCATTTTACACGAGACGTTTTTCTCGTGTAAATGTCTCAAGTGAAAAGACTTGCATGGAAACCCCATGAATGAAGGCAGAGGGAAGCTGAACTCAAGCAGCACCGCAGAGCAGCGGGCAGGAAATAAAATATTTTCAACTTTCGCCGCACCCTGATGTAAACTACCAGCAACCAATCAGGGGAAAGTAGGAGGTTCCTTTGCAAGAGGAGGTCTGAAATCTGCCTTCATCAAACTGGAGCTAATAAAACTGAGAACTCAGGACTAAACCATGGGCTGTTACGATGTTTAATCCTGAATCTCTTCAGCACTGCCTGTTAATTAATAACAGTGAAAAAACTGTCTTTAAAAAAGGCCCATGAATCTTCAGCAGTCAGAATCGAGTTATTCTATTCCTGTTAATTAACCCTAAATCATGTGAAAAAGTCTGTTCATTAACATTCCTTAAGCTCCTTTCAGACAGAATAAGAGGAGGTAGCTTATCTTTCAAACCACTAAGAATGTATGATACAAAGTAATGTTCACTAAGGTCTGACAGAAAACAGTTGCCTGATATTTATTAGAATAATAATAAGCAGAGTTGATTTCTCACAAGACTTGAGGTCAATTCTAGTAGGTTCAGGAGAATGATTTAAGCAATCAAATTGGCATTTAACTGTATTATTAGGTTTTAACATAACCCAATTAAAATAAACTAAGAACTCAAATAAGGAGTAAGAAGTTCACTCAGTATAGTTAAGGTAGCTGCAGGAGCAGAAAAAGATCGATAGCAGCCAGCCACCACTAAACCCAGATTTTTTGACAACTGAATTTTAACTAGGATCAAATCAAGTTGTTTGCGAATCGATTTGGACAGAGTGGGCATTGCAAATGATCTTTAGCATAAATAACAACCCCACCTCCCCTTGGACACGAAACAGATTACAGCCAGTTAAACAAACCTCATTATCCGAAACAGATTTTTTTTAACCATGTTTCTGAAATAACTAACACGTCAGGGGAAGAGCTAATAACCCATACTTTAAGTTGGTCAAATTTAGGAAGGAAGATGCATATGTTTATGTGAAGAAATCCAAAACTTTTACGAGTACAGAAGTCAGTAAAAAACAAAGATGCATTAGGAATATCGTTACCAATCAGAGGACCCGGATTGGGATCAATATTACCAGAGAAGATCAACAACAAAATAATCAAACTTCGCGAGAAGCATTTACCTGAAGTAGAGCATTTTTTGGTATTAGGGTTTTCATCAGATGTTAACTAATAATGGTTGAATATGTTTAAATATATAACACGAGTACAAAGCTGTAAAGTCGTTCCTCCTTAAGACGAATAAGAGATTCCTTATATGTTTAAAAATGAGATACGAATCAACATCTTGTGAAAATTGGAATGAGACAGCAGTAGAACTAGTGGGAATGATAACAGGCGTATAGGAGGAAACCCAGCCTTTACAGTCAGGACAAGTCAAAAAACAAAACAAAAAGTATACAAATACCATATTGACAAGGGAGGAAGCCCCCAAAGTTCTATAAAGTTCGGGACAGAGTTCGCTGCAGGTGACAATTAAAAGTTCAGTAATGTGCCACAATAAAACCTGGTTAATAAATGATGTATGCATGTTCTGTCTGCTTTTTCCTTAACCCACAAAGCAACATGTTCCAGCTCACCAACTCCAAGAATCCTGCAGTTAAATTGCACTGCTTCAGTAGCAGCCTCTACACACATCTTCAGAATCAGATCAATCCTTTCTTCATATGTTTTCGGGTTGGACTGGCTGTATTTCTTCACTATCTCCCCCTGTAATGATAAAAGGAAGTACAGCAGGCTACACTCAGGTCACTGGCAGCAATAAAAAAAAAAAAAACATGTGATAACTCCACCTGCTTTGTGGCGGTTTAATTAACTTAAAAGTGCAACTCTTTTAAGAGCATTTCTACCGCCATTTATATTAAGGCTCCACGTAAGTTAATCATTGGAGAGTTTGAAAAGGAAACGCACTAATATTCAGAAGAGAAAAACAAACAGACAGAAAGATGAAAGAGAATTTGAATTGTACTGGCCACCATGACTTGTTTAACACTACCACAGAGTTTGCTAGAGATGTATTTTAGCCGCAGAAATAATTTGCTCCACTGTCTCCATAGCTTAGCTATTTCGGTTTGGCAGTTCTCCCACCGACATGGAGTCACTGCCTGCTGGAGCTCGGCTGGCCCACCATCGATAGCCTGCTCCCCCACACAATAAAGTGTATCCATCTTCAAAATATATATTGTAACATTGTCCGAATGCCATGCCGGGGATAGGTGAAGGTGGATGGAGGGCGCGGTTAACGTGAAGAGATCAATAGGAGTGCATGCATGAGCGCAGTGGGAGTGAGTGAGTGAGTGACAGAGCGGCTGTCTCAGTGAGAGCGAGAGGTAGACAAGAATTTAGCACAGACAGATTTTGTTATTTTGTTTTGCTTTGGTGTGCTCCTTAATTGTTTATTTTTCCTGTGCTAATAAATGCTGAATTCGAGCACCATTTCATTTTACACGCGACGTCACAATATCTTATTTTAGAAAAATCATATTTATTTTAATATTGTGCTGTTTACTAGGCGGGAAGGGGGCTCGACAAAAAATAATATATCTGAAGGGGGCGCAGCAAAAAAAAGTTTGGGAACCACTGGTTTAAGGGTATTGGGAAGTGTTAACTCAGAAGTTAACACTACTGACCCTATTACGCATTTCGAGTTGCAATAGTGCTCACGCATTAATGTCATTGTCATGAAGTACAGAAATGAGTGACCATCACAAAAAACGTGCATTATCCTTGCAGACAAAAGTGGAGGTGTTGAAAGTGGTGGATAATATACCACCGTACAAGAAAAAGAAAGATGCTTCTGCATATTTCAATATTTGCACTAGTACTTTTAAATGTGTTATACTTTTCACTGTACTAAAACTGACATTTTATTCCAGTGTTACTGTAACTTCAACAAAAACTGACAGCATAGATTTGGCTTAGGTTCCTGGTGACACGTTTTTTGCTGGTCCTTTGAAATTCATATTAATGAAAAGTATTCTCTTTGTCTAGAATGTGTATTCTCTCTACCTTCATGCTGATGTAACTAAAATTGTTAGCTTAGCAACAAAACATTTGATTTTAAACCGTTTTGTATAATATTTTTTGGGGGGCTTCGATAATAGTTTCTTGTTTACGCTTTGTGGATACAGTAGTCTCTGGCCAAGAGAACACCCCTCGGGAAGTAAGCAAAACATTCTTATAGCCGAAATGATCAACAAGACGGAGAGCCACCAGACACAATATGAATTAATAAATAAATAAATACATGTATTACTTGTCATGACGCACGTGCATCAACATATGAAAAAGTAAGAGAAAAGCAAAAGGTAAGTGTATGTTAATAAACTATAAAAATAAAGTAACTGTCAAACTAAATGAACACAGCACCCCTAAACACGTTAAAAAATGCAGCAGCAATACACAAGACATGCACATTATTTGACAGAATGGTGAAGCAACTCACCAGAACGGAAACACCAAATTGCTTGGTGACTTGTGTCTGATTCAGATTTTTTTCAAGAGCTCAAACATTTCCAACTTCTTATAGCAAGAGAAATAGCGACGCATTTCACCGTTTGTTCAAATGCCATTTTGTAACGATGCAGTGCGCTCGTGGAACTCAGAATACAATGATATGACAGCGGTTCTGGAAAAAACTTAATTTAAGTTTGATTATAATGAGTTATCAAGTTACAAAACAGTACTCTGTCCGTTGTGAAGTCACTAATGGTGCCAAGAAGGTGTTCTTTTAAATGAAGTTCCTGTTCCTTTAGCCGGAGCATTTACAGTGGGAAAAATCAGTTTCACCCAAGGGTGTTCCATAAAGCAATGTTCTCTTGGGAGGTGTTCCTATATGCCGAGACTACTGTATTGAACTGGATGTTGCCATTCATTGTTTCAACATGTATCTATGGGTTTTGTCCAGTAGACGGAGCTGTTGCTGCTGTGACCTTTTCATTTGTGGTTGCTCATTGAGTGTTTAATAGTTATGGATAATTAACTAAAAAATAGCCCACCCATAATCATCAATCAGATGGGAACCCAAAACTACAACCTCCAGGTCGAAGTTGTTTGGATCGGCCTTGATCCCGAACATGATAGGAGCGAGCTTGGAGTAATCGGCACGGTTGCACGTGGCAACACAGACACGGAGTTTCTTTTTCCTGTAGTTTTTTTCCCATGATGACTTCCTTCTGTTTCTGGATGTTCATGTAAAAAAGTTCCTACAACACAAGAGAAAGGGGGGCAAATTTAGCTCTACAATTCAGTACTTATCTTAATGAGTCTCCCCTACAGAAGTGGGTAGACATTTGCTGTAGGCTTGGTGAAAGTTTAGGCCCAAATGTTTTGTGAACATAAACTATACTTTAATTATGAAAACAGACTCATTCATCCATCAAAATTTTTCAATTACAATGTGATTCACAGAAGTTTCTCAAAAGTCACAAATTATGTTGCTGCTTTATATTAACTGAGTTGGTCTTATCCTTTAAATTAATAGTGTGGTGGAGGATCATCGGGCTTCACCACAGTGAAAATAATGACTGGAAAACTGAACAATCTAAATCAGAATGACACAGGACTTGCAATAAATGTGTTATACTAATAGAATGTATGGCATACTGGAATTCCTCGGAGTAACACTAACCAAGTTCTTACCATGTGATCATGATATTGAAATAGTAAAGTACATTTCCCTGCTTGCAAGACACAAGTTGGCTTACTTTTGGGTACATTAACTTTCAGTAACATACATTTCCCAATTAGGAAACACTTCCTGTTAACCTTCCCTATCATCAAAGTTGTGTACCAAAATGTAAGGGTACTTATAAAACTGTTTCTGTATTGGAAGAACTGTTGCATGAAAAAAAAAAAAAAAACATTTTAAATGCTTTTAATAAAAAGCTACCACATATACTGTAGAAAGATAATCAGGAACTGTGCCACACACTTTATTAACCACCCAGCTGACTATTTGTTTTGGCAATTTCCATGTAAAATGTTTTCAAAACAATTTTTGCTATTTTTTTTTTTTTTAAATACACACTTTTTTATTGTAATTATGATAAGCGGAAATACAGTGTTTCAATCAAACTTAAATAACAAAATAACAACGTGTTTACAATTGTAGCATTATAATATAGATCACAACATCATTTCTTTTTCCAATGGCAGCATTATAGAAGTATAAATAACATAATTTTTCACAATGGCAGCATTATAATAACATTATAATTCTTGTGCAGGCATATCACTTTTTAGAAATTATTTTTTGTGTGACAGATGTCAAAGTAGACGCACTTCAAACCCTCATAAATGTTAACGTCTTTATCTAGCATTTATACATCAGAAAACTTGAGCTGCAAGTTTTCAATCATGTCATACGCAGTATCTTCCCCAATTTCAGGCACAGGTGTACAGCGCTGTTATATCAATTATTATCTGTGAAGTATAGATACAATAAATAACAAGTACCAAACCTGACAAGGCTTCCTTATAACCTGTAACACCAACAAATAAAGAAATCTCCTTGTTTTATTCTTTGTAGATATACAGGCATCCATTTTTCACTTTCAGCTGTGTATATACAGATGACCCGGTCTGTCAAGCACATTTCTTAGGGACTGCTGCCATCCATTAGTAAAAAAAGAAAACTACATACACTTTTACAATACAGTTTTCTTTTTTTACTGAAGCATGTTAAAAGACGTGTTAAACTTTGCAGATACACATATAAGTGCCTGCATGCTACTTTCACAGGAGTGACAAATTTGGAACTCACTTGCACTTCTGTGTGCCTATTCGTGCACCCACCAATTTAACTATTTTAGATGTTTATATCTTTTCTAAAATCTACGATATATAATAATAAAACGATATACAATATAAATTTTTGTTACCACGTTATTGTTAATTCAATGGACCTTATAAAAAAACGGTAACTGGAAATATTTTTGATAACCACATATTGGTGTTTTTACTAAAAAATGTTTTGGTGACTCCTCTATTGTTGAGGTAACACATAAGAAAAAAATGTTTATAAAGTGTTCCAATATCTCGGTCAAGGTAGGAGCCAGGCCTGATGATCTTATTTCTCTGCTTCAAGAGACGAAGTGCTGTGACTTTCGAATAGGTTTTCCAAAAAAGGGGAGAACTGCCCTCGCTGATGTGAGGCGACGGGAGCGACTACACTCCGCTTGGTTAGCTGGAGGTTCCGGCCCCCGCTCCATTGAAGGGGGTTCCCATTTGATTCCTTCCTATCTCCTGCTTGGTTCAAGAGAGACCGAATGGATCTACAGCTTTAACTTTCTCCAGTCTGAGCATAGGAAGCTCCGGTGTATAAGAGAGCCTCGCGATCTTTGCAAGGAGAACAAAAGTTCTGGAAAAGAGAATAAAGAAATAAACACATTTATTTATTTATTTATTGGATTTGTATAACCTCTTTCATACCATGGGATCTCAAAGCACTTTACAGCACAGCATCATCATCAAAAAAACTGTAAAACCACAAAATGAACAACATAATTATATTAATAGGAATAAATAACATAGCAAATATTTACATAAGAATTATAAAAACACAGGAAATAAGTAAGAAATACAAGGAAATAAATAAGAATGATAGATAAAATACAAAAATTCTGCAGATAAAATTAGTTACCAACAACTTAATATCTAAGTTAGGTTAAAAAAGTTAATCTATAAAAGTGAGTCTTTAATCTTGATTTAAAAATATTGACCGAAGCAGCACCTCTAATAGAGGAAGGCAAAGAGTTCCACAATCTGGGTGCATTAAAGCTGAACACACTTTTCTTCTCTTTTTCAATTTTACCTTTGGGAGGCACAAAAGTCCATCGTTAGCCAACTTTAATCTGCGCAGAGGTTTATATGGGGACAGAATCTCTTTTATGCAATCTGGTGCTAAACCATTTAGTGTTTATGTCTATAGTAAGATTTTAAAATCAATTCTAAAATGTACTGGAAGCCAGTGCAATGAGGCCAATACAGGATCCCATTTTTATGTCGCAGGAACAAAGGCCCAGGGAGGGAAAACTTGTGAGGTGACAGTAAACTCAGAACAGTGAAGAAAACCAAAGAATGAGAAAGACATAGGGATTCTATTACTAGATCGTCAAAAGGAGAAAAGCAACCTTGTTGCAGAATTGAGAATGCGATAGAGAATATCTGAAGTGATAGGGAGACTGGAAGAAGAAGGAGGGAAACTTTTTTGCCATTCCCCTAATAGAAGGCAAAGAGCAGGGATAGATGAGAGAGGAGGACAAGAAATGCACAATAGGCGATAATAGTATTGACAGTTTTGACAGTTCCCAGGGAGAGATGCAGCTTGCCTTTTGCAGGAACAAGAAAAAAAAGAATGAAACCACGGTTGAAGGGAGAAGGGGAGATGCGATGTTGCTTGCAGAAGGTTGTAAAAGTGGACCAGCCGGTTGAATAGGAGGAGTGGGTAGATGGACTGAGGGCTTGGCCTTATAGTCTTGATTTGCAGTCAGAAGATTGCAAATGGATGAATTTACTTGAATTTATTGGGTAGAGGGAATGGTTGAACTGAGGGAACCAGACGTCTGAACTGAGCAATCTGAAAACGAGAAAGAGCATCAGCAGTGTTATCAGTGATAGCTGGAAGGTGTTGGGCTTTCAAAATAAAGTTACCGATAACTAAAATTCAGACTTGCTCAAGCTTCCCACTACTGGTCGCACTGGCTCCTCCCCTCTGGGCCCTGGGAACATCACCTCCTTCTTCAGGTGTGGCGACTCAAGCTTCCCTTCTTGGACATGGAACACTTCAGCTCTTCCCTCATGGGCTCTGGAGTAAGCACGGCACCGCCCGATGAAACTGGAAATGGTGGAGCCGCTCCCATGTCTGCAGCCAGGTAATCAAGCACCATGGCTGCAATGTCCTGGAAGGACTCTGGGTGGTGCTGCTTCTCCCAAGCTTCCCAGTTTTCCATCTCGACCCCACAGGACGTTAATCGCCACTGGGAGGTCTCTCTTCATGTCCCCCTCGAGGTCTCCCAGCCATTCCCAAATCTGCTGTTTGAGCCCACGATGACACCACGTGTGGCAAGATGGCTCATGTGGCGATGTGTGTGACGTCAGGTTCCAGGAAAGCAGTGCACCAAAGGCAGGAATGCGGGGCAAAACACTGTGTGGCTGTGCAGTTTTTTTATTAAACAAAATAAATACTTTTCAAAATATAAAAGGGCAAAACAAAAGGGTTTCAAAATACAACACAAGAACAAATAAATCAAATTAAATAAGTACCTATATATACACTATTACGGGTAACACTTACTCTCCAGAACCAAACCACTCCGCCCAGACAAATGATTCCTCCTGGCTTTTATAGTCTGTGGCTGGAACCCAATTAATCAATAATTAACCATTACCTAATTAAGGCTCCAGCCACATTCTCACACGTATTTGGCAGGGAGGAATTTAACCCCTCCCTGCTGATCCAAAACAAACAATAGTACAATCATAATAACTAATCAAATACAGTTACAGTACCATGAAAAAGTATTTGCCCCCTGTCTGATTTTCTGCATTCTTGCATATTTTTGACACTGAATGTTATCAGATATTCAACCAAAATCTAATATTAGATAAAAGGGACCCTGAGTGAACAAATAACAAAAAATGTTGATACTTATTTCATTTATTTATTAAAGTTATGCAGCACCCAATGCCCCTGTGTGAAAAAGTAATCACCCCCTTAGACTCAATAACTGGTTATGCCACATTTAGCAGCAATAAATGCAAAAACGCTTCCTGTAGTTATTGATCAGTCTCTCACAGTGCCGTGGAGGAATTTTGGCCCACTCCTTCACGCAGAACTGCTTCAACTCAGTGACATTTGTGGCTTTTCGATCATAAACTGCTCATTTCAGGTCCTGCCACTAGGCCATTCCAAAACTTAAAATTTCTTGTTCTTCACCCATTCTGATGTAGACTTGCTTATGTGTTTTGGATCATTGTCTTGCTGCGTTACCCAGCTGCGCTTCAGCTTCAGCTCACGGACGGATGGCCTGATATTCTCCTGTAGAATTCTCTGATACCTAGCAGAATTCATGGTTCCTTCAATGATGGCAAGTCGTCCAGGTCCTGATGCAGCAAAGCATCCCCAGATCATGACACTACCACCAACATGCTTGACTATTGGTATGAGGTTCTTACTGTGGAATGCAGTGTTTGGTTTTCAAGTTCCACTTTTGTCTCCTCTGTCCATAGAACGTTGTTCCAGAACTCTTGAGGATCATCCAGGTACTTTTTGGCAAACTTGAGACGAGCATTAATGTTCTTTAGTGAGCAGTGGTTTCCGCCTTGCCACTCTGCCATGAATCTCATTTTTGCCCAGTGTCTTTCTGATGGTGGAGTGCACTGTAATGCTGTACCTGTAATTGTATTTTAATTTTTAATTTCACTGACCTTAGCCGAGGCAAGAGAGGTCTGCAGATCCCTGGATGTTGTTCTAGGGTTCTTTGTGACTTCCCAGACGATTTTACGCCTTGCTTTTGGTGAGATTTTGGCAGGACAGCCACTCCTAGGAAGATTCACTACTGTGCCAAACTTTCTCCATTTCGACAATATGGCTCTGACTGTGGTTTGATGGAGACCCAGAGCCTTAGAAGCAGCTTTGTAACCCTTTCCAGACTGATAGGCATCAAAAACTTTTTTCCAGAGGTCTTCAGGAATTTCTTTTGATCGTGGCATGATGTGCCTCTAGAACCCGTTTGCTGACAACTTCATTCTGATGGTAAGGGCTAAAGTTAGTCAGATTTATATTGGGCAGGGCTTGCCCAAATCAGGCCTGATCGTTAACCACCGTATTCAAACAGCTGACAATAATTATCCCTTTAATTGGGTTGAGTTAACTAGGGGGGGAGAATAACTTTTTCACACCTGAAGATTGCATGTTTGATTACCTTGCACACCTAACAAAGTAAATATCTACAACCCACAAAAAGATCTGAACAAATTCAACGTGAAAAATATGCAAAAATGCAGAAAATCAGACGGGTCAAAAACTTTTTCACGGCACTGTATATCTATACAGACGAAAAATAACAATAATTAAAATGAAAACAATAATAATACAGCGCATGTCATATAAAGGGTGGGGCACCCCGTCACAGATACCCATTGTTCTTGCCCTGGGTAAACAATTACAAAACTATGTTAAAAAAAAAAAAACACTTATCACTGAGCTTCAATCCTCTGTCCGAAAGCACTACCTTGGAATTTCCACGTGCTGGAATGACTGAGGAGGAGAGGTTGACTTCAATAAACAGCCATCCACTTGGTGAGGCAGTGTATGCTGTGGCTGCAGTACTAGACCCTGCCTTCTCTTTACAATGACTTGTTGACGTAAATGTTGAAGATGAGGTCATTCGTCTTAAATGTGAAAGTTCAGAATTTTGTTTACTTTAGTTTTTGTTTAAAAAAATTAACCACGCTAACTGTGTACCAGTTCCAATTACCTTTTGCCTATCTTATTTAACTTGAATGACAAAATGACTCATTACTGACTTGGCCTTTAGTTCTAATTGAAGTGTCTTGCTTTATTTATCTACCTACTTACTCTTCTTTTTGTTCACTGGTAAACCACTGTACTGGGCCACCACGTGCGACTAGTATGGCCTGTATGCGCCAATGCATAGAATCTACCAGCCTCTGGAATTCTGCAGGAGGGATGCGGCACCATTCTTCCACGAAAAAATCGTCTCAGGCGTCTTTCCAGAATATCCCATAAATGCTCGATTGGGTTCAGATCTGGTGACTGAGACCATGACATATGGATAACATCAGTGTCATGCTCATCAAACCATTGGGTGATCACACATGCTCTGTGGATGGGGGCATTCTTATCCTGGAAAACACCCCCTGGGGCAGGAAAGAAATGCTGCAACATTGGGTGAAGGTGATCACTCAGTACCATTAAGTACTGATTAGCATTGACCTTGCATTCTAAGGGAATGAGTGCACCCAAACCATGCCAGGAAAATGCGTCCCACAACATTACGGAACCACCAGAACCCTTCACTGTTGGAACCAAGCACTCAGGGCTTTAGAGTTCTTTAGGTTGGCACCACATGTGCACTTGTCCATTTGTCGATAACATGGTGAAGAATGATTCATCTGACCATATCACATTTCTTCACTGCTCAGTAGTCCATTGCCTGTGCTCTTTGCACCACCGGACTTGCAAATGCGCATTGCCAGGTTTGATGAGCGGTTTGTGCACTGCAACCCGACTGGTATCCTGCTCTGTGGAGTTCTCGGCTGACTGTTTTTAATGAAACTGACTGCTCGGGCCCCAGGTTGAAATTTGCAGTCAACTGATCTGCAGTTGCTCGCCTGTTTTGCCTTGCACTTCAAATTAATGTGCGGATATCATAATCCTGGAGTATACGCTTCCACCCACTGTTGCCCTTTGCTGATGATGTCTTTCCCTCAGAGTTCAATGCCGACATCACCTTAGACACTATTACTCATGAAACATCAGAAGGTTGAGCTGTCTTGGTCACTGAAGCTCCTGCCAAATGCGCCCCAACAATCATCCCTCTTTCAAAGTCACTGAGGTCTCCTCTTGTAGCCATGCTTGCCATAATTTTAGACAACCAGGCCTGTCCAGCATTTTTATACATGACCCTAAGCATGCTGGGATGCTATTTGCTTAATTAACGCATGAGCCACACCTGTGTGGAAGCCCTTGCTTTCAATATACTTGGTATCCCTCATTTACCCAGGTGTTTCCATTTTTTTGCCCACTACCTGTACATTATTAATTTAGCTATCGCAGGCTATTTCTATCATTAAAATACAATTACAGGTACAGCATTACAGTGCACAAAATAGGCAAGTACCATTAATTGTTTACTTCAAGCGACAATTTATATTATCAAAGAAAACTAATTGTGTTCTTAATGTTGTTTATTTCCAATAATACAGAACTTGTGGTGATGGAGGCGGAATCTGTGAAATACTATATAGAAATACTTCAAGCACAAGCCGGCACAATACAAAAAATGCAAGCCCAATTGGGCGTGAACCCACCCAATCTGGCAGCACTGCATGACATGAGTCGACTTACCAGCCCAACAACTCATGAAATTATTGAGAAACGACTCTCAAATCTACCGATCATTCCAGAATTTCCACATAAACAAATAACACTTTTGTTAAAATTATTATACACGAGTACCAATAAACTTACCTCATCACCAGACAAATATTTTGGTTTTCCCAGATTTAGCGCAAATGTATAATATTGTACGTATTATTATTTATTTCTTAGCATTATAGCAGCTGGAGACATACTAAGGTTGCCACCTGTCTGGACAGTCTGGGAACTGGCATCTATGTCCAGGTGGCAGGAATTAAGAAACCCAAAAGCCCTAATGTCCGGTTTTAAATGACGCGCATAAGAAACACCAACCTTCCTTTAATATTTTCTTTGACATACCGTATATAACA
Organism: Polyodon spathula; assembly: GCF_017654505.1. NCBI lineage: Eukaryota > Metazoa > Chordata > Actinopteri > Acipenseriformes > Polyodontidae > Polyodon > Polyodon spathula. The sequence continues at coordinate 61,939,472 of NC_054535.1, forward strand.
GGACATTTTGGAGTGGAATTTACTTAGTCGATATTGGCGGTTTGGATTGGATCGCCAACAATACTTCCACTAATTAGTGTGGCATACAGTGTGTGATCCCGCCCTCTGACAGACTGGTGGTATGCAGCACAGAAGAGTGTGCTGGAGAAGGGAACGAATGTGTCAGATGTCACAATTAATATGAGAATGGCAGTAAGTGATGAAGCTGAAAATTATTTATTTATTTTTTTATTTGTAAAAATAAAAAAATACAAAAAAACAGACAGAATCGTCACTGTAGAAATTGCACTATTTACTACAGCTTTACTCATCACCACAGATGTAGGTAATCTCAGGTAAGAATAGCCTCTAGCCTGCCATGATATAGCTACTATTTTTCAGGATTGAAAGTTTGATTGCTAGAAATATCAAGAGCACAATACTGTGTATACTCTGCATGATTATTGATTTGTACCGAGATCTGGTGGTATTAGGTTAAACTGTACTACAGTAAACTGCAGTTTTGACTATGGCTGACTGAGAAATATGTCCAGGTTTGGTCTGTGGAAAAGGTGGCAACCCTAGTACATGCACTGTGTTAATTCATAAGTGACATCTAGCTAACTGAAGCTCCAAGTTATATTTATTTAACATGTACATGTCTACTAGTATTAGTCAGTTTATGTATTATTTTGAAGTGAGCATGGTGTGTGTGCTGAGCTCTGCTAATTTCACAGTCAGAGTTGCCTTGCTTTTTGCTGTTCTTGTCTCTGATTTATAAAGAAAATGCATTTCTGTTGATAAGTTCTTCAGTTTTCTAAGGATAGACAGCACGACTGACAGAAGAAAAGGCAGAAGAAATGCTCCCCGGAAGACATAGACAACACAAGCTTATGGTTCCCTGGCCGCAACAAGCACCAAACTCAAGTGAAGTCAGGTCAGTGAAAAGAATGGAACTGAACGTCATTGTAAAGCACCATAACTGCTACCACAGACGCCACGAGACAGCGCCTTCTATTGAACACAGGGCTGCATGAAACATAACATTTTGGCTTCAATTCAAGTCTCCCAAAAGCCAGACACTCTTATTATCTAAAACAGCAAATATATGATCAATAATTCGACTCAACATAGCACCTGGCACTTAGTTTAGCTCCGGTTGCCCATCCCTTATATTTAGACTAAGGGAAGGGGAACAATCACAAGAAAAGCTGGTCTCGTGCTTGTATAGGCATCGATTTGGGAACACAGGGTCGACTGCAGCGTACCAGTGACTTTAGTCCGCATCAAGTGGACTAAAAGCAGTTTAGCAAAACCTGTAGATCTGTACTAAGTTAGTCCTGATGGCAGTGTACCAAACAGCAGGTGGTTTAGCTAGTCTGAACAAGTGGAACAAGTTACTCAGACAGTGAGGACTAACCCATAATAAGCCTCTACAAGTGCGGACGGAAATTCAGAATTGAAAGTGTAAAGACAAACTCAGACATCTTGTACATGGTCATGACGAACACTGAATTACAAACATTGAGGCTATTGAAAGCAAATACAGTCTAATATATATATATATATATATCTATCTATATTATTCTTATATATATTATATATCTATATATATATAAATATAATATATATAACTATTTTCGTAAAAATAATCCGATGTAATCCGCACTAAGCTCGTTTGTGCAAATTTTATGTATAAAATCTGGATTAACATGAACAGCTTTTTGTCACTTTGTGCACATTATTATTATTATTATTATTATTATTATTATTATTATTATTATTTAAATATAGGAGTATCTTATTGTGTGGCACTTTATTACAGTTTTTGCAACATTTTTATGAATAAAACAAAACCAGTCTCTTCAGAATATTTTGTTCCTCAACCATAATAAATGAAAAAAAAAAAGTAAAAAGGTGCAGCATATTTAAAATATAGGCTACATTCTCAGTCTACCTAGAAAATGTATAATTGCTTAATGTGTATCAACGATACAAGGTAATGATATAGCGTACACAGTGCAGTTATCAATTTTATATAACAATTTCAAATATTGTATATAGTTCTGTATTGTTACATTTTAGTGATGCCTTTCACTTGAGACACTGGGTTATGCGGGTCTACAGTACCTTGTATTGAGCATGAAGCTCTTCATGCCACTCGGTATCGGCGAACGAACCTTACTGAACAAAACGGCTTCACTTTTCATTTCAATAATTTTCAGGCTTCATTTCAGATTAATGGAGCAGTCTTTGTTTTTTAAAAAAATGTGCTGTATAAACGTGGGACGAGCAAGGGTACTAAATTAGTCTTATACTTCATAGTACTAAATTAGTCCACCTGAACAGGATAATCTCACGTCCGATTTGGTACGCTGCAATCAGGATCATGTTTACAGTCCGATTTAGCGGATGATGCACCTGTGGTGATTATCGTCTGGCACGATGCAATCGGGATTAACAAGTGTACTAATTTTAGTCCATACAAGTGGATTAAACCTGCTTACTCCACTAGTTAGACGCATCAAGTGGACTAATTTTGGTACGCTGCAATCGACCGACAGTTACGTGTTTGTGACAACAACACTACTGACGCAAAAGCAGTAGAGAATTGCAGGCACAGTAAATTATACACAGATATACAACAATCTAGACTCAGCCAGCAAAACGGGTATTCAGCACAAGTACATTTATGCATAACGGCAAAAACACACCAAAACAGACTATTGACTTTACCAGATGGTGGATTTGAAAGAAAATGCAATTCTGTTGATATAGTTCTTCAGTTTTGTAAAGTATTTACAAACGAGGACAGACAACACGATTGACAAAACAGACAGAAGAAACGCCCCCGGAAAACAAAGAGTGCGTTCACGTCATCGATCTATGCAGACGGCGCTTTCCCAGGCAGCAACAGAGAAGACCGAGCAAACATGTGACGTCAGCTGACTTTGTTGGATTTACTGAAATCTAATAGCAGAAACATTATTAAGGAGTTGTACTCTTCATTCAGATAAGGCACAGCCCAACAAAAAGAAAATAAAAATATTAAGTATATTTTCATATATACATTTTATAAATCAACAGATTCACGAACACTATATATTAAACGTAACTATAGCAATGTACCCTGCTTACACCTGCCAGTTGTTTTGGAAATTAATGTAGTTTTTTCTCTGATTCCAAACAGTTCATTAAAATGGAAAATAAATTATGCAAAGAGTTATTTCAGTAACCAAGACTGTTTAAGATATGTCTTTGTCATTCGCAGAAGTTGTAATTTATACAAGCTCCTTTTCTGTGTTATTCACACCCACATCCTAGGTGACAGTACGTGTTCTCTACAGTCCTCTTGCACTTGGAAGCGCGCTCTTCCATTGTTTTGAAGACGGGTCTGCTCCAGCTTAGCCCCTTTTAGAGTGGGTACGTTCACGGGGATCATTCTGCGCAGATTCGTGGCAAAACCTGCCCTGGTTGGACATCTGCGTAAACTCAGCCGGAAAAGACGACACCAGGTCACGCAGATTCGGCTAGGCTGGCTGCACAAAGCACAGGTAAGAAGTTTGCCCCGAACTTCGACTGGCAAGAAGGTCTGCCTACTAGGCAGATAATAAAACACCGCTCCGCGAAAACCCGCCTCCTCATGTTACATCACAAAGGAAACACGCCTTCTAAGGGCAAAAGGTGTCTGTTTCCCCTCCATAATATTCAAACTAAAAACTACGCGGCAAGGTTTTGCAGCAGAAGAGAGTTGGAATGAAAAAGGTAGGATGTTTTATTCATCTATTCAAAATACAGCGTTTTTAGCACAACGCATGCACACAAAAGTATGACATTATGTTGAGTTACGCTTTAAATATGAATATCTTTTGTTAAGTTGTATTATATAACGTTTTTTTTTTTTTTTTTTTTAAAGTGTAGCTATTATTTCAAATATTATTGATGCTTAATCTCTACTTTTGTCTCGTTTTGTTGTTAAAACGTATATTGTAATTATTCACTTTATGTGCAGCATAGTATTTGTGCTGTACTGTGTGTGCAAGTTGTTCACAGTGATCCACAACATTCAATTAGACATATCATTGATTTGCTGTTAAAAATGATAATACAAAATATAATAAACTTACCAGACATGTCAGCTGAAGTTATACAAATGTCACATGTCTTAAGCAAATATTGGTAACAGAATAACAAGGTTGGTTACTCTAAACAAAATTATTAATTTACCAGCTGGTAAGACTACTGTAGTTAAAACACAGAGGCGTGGAAGGCAGGTTTACATTGGGTATTTATATTGCGCACATGCCTGGCCTGCTGGTTTATAATGGGCACGTGCCTGACAGTCTGGTTTATAATGGACACATGCCTGGCAGGCTGGTTTATAATGGGCTGTGACAAAAATATGAGTTCTGTTTGGAAATCTCCCTCCTGACCTGTAAGGGCGCAAAATAGTGAAAGGAAAAGTCCTGAAACGGGCTGCCGTGACAATTCATTTCCAGGGTTGGGAAGTCGATCAGCTTGGATGAGGGCAAGACTCCGTTGTAGGAATGTATTGACCTGGAAGGTAAACGAGGTAGCGGCTGCAATTGTCTGTCAAAGGGTCATGCATAATAGCATAAAGAGGCAAGAGAATCAGTAATCTTTTCCTTCACTTGGGTTGTGTGCATAAACCTGGAAGGACTGAGAGCTGCAGTAGTAACTGCCAGAGAAACCATTGTGAGAGGAATATTTGTGAGTGTTTGTTTGTTTTACTTGTTAGTAATTGTCTTGTTTGTTGAATCACCAGATGGTTAAACACGTTCCGGAGCTGTCGCTTTTGGGCCAGCACAAGCCGGAACTGCACTGCACGAACTGTCACAAAATAGCCTGTTATCACTCACCACCACCACGAACACTAAAACACACACCCTTGACCGGTGACTGTCTTTTAGTATTGTGGAGCAGATAAACCCATTTGTTTGGCTCCACACATTACACATTGTTGTGTATTGCCGGAGCGCTTTCTTTTTGGTCACCAGACTCCGATTATAATTTAAAAAAGGTTTGTGTCTGTGGCTGGAGCAAGGCGACAATGGTCAAGGGTTTGAAGATTCATCAAGGGAGAATGAAATGCTTGAGGGAGAAGGGACAAGGGCCTCGCATTGATCAGTACTTCTTACGAAGTCAGTTAAGTCAGTCGAATGAAATCCAGCGACAGGAAGCAAACCACAGTTCGCAGGATATCAGCACCCCTGTCATAGACGTGAGGAGGACTTGCGTGGATACAACTAGTGATGAACCTAATGATCATAAGAACATAAGAACATAAGAAAGTTTACAAACGAGAGGAGGCCATTCGGCCCATCTTGCTCGTTTGGTTGTTAGTAGCTTATTGATCCCAAAATCTCATCAAGCACCTTCTTGAAGGATCCCAGGCTGTCAGCTTCAACAACATTACTGGGGAGTTGATTCCAGACCCTCACAATTCTCTGTGTAAAAAAGTGTCTCCTATTTTCTGTTCTGAATGCCCCTTTTTCTAAACTCCATTTGTGACCCCTGGTCCTTGTTTCTTTTTTCAGGCTGAAAAAGTCCCTTGGGTCGACACTGTCAATACCTTTTAGAATTTTGAATGCTTGAATTAGGTCGCCACGTAGTCTTCTTTGTTCAAGACTGAACAGATTCAATTCTTTTAGCCTGTCTGCATATGACATGCCTTTTAAGCCCGGAATAATTCTGGTCGCTCTTCTTTGCACTCTTTCTAGAGCAGCAATATCTTTTTTATAGCGAGGTGACCAGAACTGCACACAATATTCAAGATGAGGTCTTACAAGTGCATTGTACAGTTTTAACATTACTTCCCTTGATTTAAATTCAACACTTTTCACAATGTATCCGAGTATCTTGTTAGCCTTTTTTATAGCTTCCCCACATTGCCTAGATGAAGACATTTCTGAGTCAACAAAAACTCCTAGGTCTTTTTCATAGATTCCTTCTCCAATTTCAATATCTCCCATATGATATTTATAATGTAGCGTGCAGTACCTTACACTTTTCTCTATTAAATGTCATTTGCCATGTGTCTGCCCAGTTCTGAATCTTGTCTAGATCATTTTGAATGACCTTTGCTGCTGCAACAGTGTTTGCCACTCCTCCTACTTTTGTGTCGTCTGCAAATTTAACAAGTTTGCTTACTATACCAGAATCTAAGTCATTAATGTAGATTAGGAATAGCAGAGGACCTAATACTGATCCCTGTGGTACACCGCTGGTTACCACACTCCATTCTGAGGTTTTTCCTCTAATCAGTACTTTCTGTTTTCTACAAGTTAACCACTCCCTAATCCATGTACATGTGTTTCCTTGAATCCCAACTGCGTTCAGTTTGAGAATTAATCTTTTGTGCGGGACTTTGTCAAAAGCTTTCTGGAAATCTAAATAAACCATATCATATGCTTTGCAATTATCCATTATCGATGTTGCATCCTCAAAAAAATCAAGCAAGTTAGTTAGGCACGATCTCCCTTTCCTAAAACCATGTTGACTGTCTCCCAGTACCCTGTTACCATATAGGTAATTTTCCATTTTGGATCTTATTATAGTTTCCATAAGTTTGCATATAATAGAAGTCAGGCTTACTGGTCTGTAGTTACCTGGTTCAGTTTTGTTTCCCTTTTTGTGGATCGGTATTACGTTTGCAATTTTCCAGTCTGTCGGTACCACCCCTGTGTCAAGAGACTGCTGCATGATCTTGGTTAGCGGTTTGTAAATTACTTCTTTCATTTCTTTGAGTACTACTGGGAGGATCTCATCCGGCCCAGGGGATTTGTTTATTTTAAGAGCTCCTAGTCCCTTTAACACTTCTGCCTCAGTTATGCTAAAGTTATTTAAAACTGGATAGGAACTGGATGACATGTGGGGCATGTTGTCAGTATCTTCCTTTGTAAAAACTTGTGAAAAGTAATCATTTAACATATTTGCTATTTTTTTTTCTTCCTCTACGATTTTGCCATTTGTATCTCTTAAACATTTAATCTCCTCTTTGAATGTTCTCTTGCTGTTGTAATATTGGAAAAACATTTTGGAATTGGTTTTAGCTCCCTTAGCAATGTTCATTTCTATTTCTCTCTTGGCCTTTCTAACTTCCTTTTTGACTTGCATTTGCAGTTCTGTGTACTCTTTCTGTGTACTTTCTTTTTGGTCCTTTTTTAATGCTCTGTAAAGTGCCTTTTTTCGCTGAATATTTTTTTTAAATTGATCTATTAAACCATTTTGGCAATTTAGTTTTACATTTAGATTTGTCTACTTTAGGGATATAATTGTTTTGCGCCTCTAGTACTACATTTTTGAAGAACAACCATCCTTCTTCTGTGGGTGTTTTCTCTATTTTACTCCAATCTACTTCTGTTAGTCTCTGTTTCATGCCTTCATAGTTTGCTTTTCTAAAATTGTAAACCTTAGCTTTAGTCTTTACTTTTGAGGATTTAAAAAACACTTCAAATGAGACCATGTTGTGGTCTGAGTTTGCCAGTGGTTCTCTGACCTCTGTTTTAGTTATTCTATCTTCGTTATTTGAAAAGACTAAATCAAGGCATGCCTCCCCTCTAGTGGGTGCCTTCACAAATTGTGTTAGGAAGCAGTCATTTGTCATTTCCACCATTTCTATTTCGTCCTTCGCGCTACCCACCGGGTTTTCCCATTTTATTTGGGGGAAGTTGAAATCCCCCATTAGTATGGCTTCTCCTTTGCTACACACATTTCTAATGTCATTGTATAACAGATTATTTTGCTCACCGTCTGAATCTGGCGGTCTATAGCATGCTCCTATTATTATGCCTTTTGAATTTTTGTCTGTTATTCTGACCCATATTGATTCGGTTTTATTTTCTTTGTCCAGGTTTAACACCTGGGCTTCAAGACTGTTTCTTATGTATAGCGCTACCCCTCCTCCTCTTCTGTCCTGCCTGTCTTTCCTATACAGTGTATACCCACAAATATTATATTCGTCCCCATCACTCTCAGATAACCACGTTTCTGTAACACCTATCACATCATAGTTACCTGTTAGTGCAGTAGCTTCAAGTTCTAGAATTTTGTTTCTGATACTTCTAGCATTTAGATAAACACATTTAATGGTTGTCTTACCTGAGTTGTTGTTCTTGTTTTGATGCGGTCTCCCTTCTGTTTTTTTGTTGATTTCTCCCCCCTTCCTTTCTAGTTTAAATGCTTCCGAACCTGCTCGAGGATCTTTTCTCCAAGTAGACTAGTTCCCTTGTTATTTAAGTGCAGTCCATCCCGTCTATACAGATAGTCCTCGTTGTAGAAAGTGGTCCAATGATCAAGATAGGTGAAGCCTTCCCGTGTGCACCACGTCTTCAACCATTGGTTTTGATTTATTATTTCCAGCTGTCCATATGGTCCTTTGCAAGGTGCGGGTAGTATACCAGAAAATACCACAGTTTTGGTTTTCTCTTTTAATTTCCTTCCTAGCTCTCTGAATTTGTTTTGCAGGGATTTTGGTCTGTCTCTTCCAATGTTGTTTGTACCGATGTGGACGACTACTACCGGGTCGTCTCCTGTTCGTTCTAGGAGCCTGTCCACGTTCTCAGTGATGTGCTTGACCGAGGCTCCCGGAAGGCAGCACACTGTTGTAGTAAGGGGGTCCAAACTGCGAACTGAACTTGCTGTGTTTCTCAATATGGAGTCCCCAACAATCATGACCTCCCTTCTTTTTGCTGTCTGGTCACCACTGTCAATGGGGTCCTGGATGTTGTTCCTTTCATTCTCTTGTTGTTGGTTCTGCTCATCACAATTCTGAAGTGACTCAAATCTGTTGGTTGTTTTGATTTCTGGTGGTTGTGTTTGACGAAGTTTCTTTTTTTCCCTGCTTCTGCCTACCTGAACCCAGCTGTTCTGACCTTCTATCTCCCTGGTGGCTTTCAGTCTGTTAGGGGTGATGCAGACTTCCATGAATTGTGGGTGTGCCAGTTCCTCAAGATCTTGTTGCTGTCTCACTTCTTCCAGCTCCATTTCTAGCATGCTTACTAGTTTATGCAAATCCTGGATCGCGCGGCACTTTACGCACACTTGGTTTAGCTCCGCTGGGTTTTCTCGGATTTCCCACATCAAGCAGGTGTCACAGATTATTGGCTTTGGGCCAGTTTAGACGAACCAGCGTAAGAGAGAAATCAACCTCATGGGCACAAGCCTGGAGTTAAATGGCCAAGAGCTTGTGAGAAAACTGCGTGGGACACAATAAACACAGATCTCTGTTTTACTTTGGAAAGGTTAAATGGAACAGTTAAAAAGAAGCTGGATAAATTTGAGGACATCATCTACGCATATGAAAAATGAGACCTAGGAGTTTTTGTTGACTCAGAAATGTTTCATCTAGACAATGTGGGGAAGCTATAAAAAAGGCTAACAAGATGCTCGGATACATTGTGAAAAGTGTTGAATTTAAATCAAGGGAAGTAATGTTAAAACTGTACAATGCACTTGTAAGACCTCATCTTGAATATTGTGTGCAGTTCTGGTCACCTCGCTATAAAAAAGATATTGCTGCTCTAGAAAGAGTGCAAAGAAGAGCGACCAGAATTATTCCGGGCTTAAAAGGCATGTCATATGCAGACAGGCTAAAAGAATTGAATCTGTTCAGTCTTGAACAAAGAAGACTACGTGGCGACCTAATTCAAGCATTCAAAATTCTAAAAGGTATTGACAGTGTCGACCCAAGGGACTTTTTCAGCCTGAAAAAAGAAACAAGGACCAGGGGTCACAAATGGAGTTTAGAAAAAGGGGCATTCAGAACAGAAAATAGGAGACACTTTTTTACACAGAGAATTGTGAGGGTCTGGAATCAACTCCCCAGTAATGTTGTTGAAGCTGACACCCTGGGATCCTTCAAGAAGCTGCTTGATGAGATTTTGGGATCAATAAGCTACTAACAACCAAACGAGCAAGATGGGCCGAATGGCCTCCTCTCGTTTGTAAACTTTCTTATGTTCTTATGTTCTTATATGAAAACGAGAGGTTTGGACTCGAAAAAAGGAAGGAAAAAGTATAAACTATTCCACATGGACTAAACCTCCTCATTCCACTAGTTCAGGGGTGGCCAACCCTGGTACTGGAGAGCCACAATCCTGCAGATTTTATAGGTCTCTCTAAATCATTAGACACTAATCAACTGGCACCCATGGGAATTTTGACCAGTTAAGACCAATTAATTATGGCAATGAAGTTATCAAGGGCGCGGTTAAAACAAAAAACAGAAAACCTTGTGGCTGTCCAAGACCAAGGTTAGCCAGCCCTGCACTAGTTAGATCAATCAACTGGAAGTGCAATCGACCCTCCATGTCTAGTTACTTAAATATATCTACAGATAACCTACTGATGTCAATTACAAAAGTACTTCGAAAGTGGGTATTTATATCCATAATGTAGAATTCACATATAAGGTCTTAAGCCTTATATCAGGGGTAGGCAACCCTGGTCCTGGAGAACCACAATCCTGCAGAGTTTGTAGGTATCTCTTAATTATCAATTAATAAATCCCTGGAACAAATGTTAATTCTGATAAATTAAGCTAATCACTCCACAACATTACAGAACTACCAGAACCCTTCACTGTTAGAACCAAGCACTCAGGGCTGTAGAGTTCTTTAGGTTGGCGCCATGCTAGCCTTAATTATAGGCAACCCGGCCTGTTCAGCATATTTATACATGACCCTAAGCATGCTGGGATGTTATTTGCTTAATTAACACATGAGCCACACCTGTGTGGAAGCCCTTGCTTTCAGTATACTTGGTGTCCCTCATTTACCCAGGTGTTTCCATTTTCTTTGTCCACTGCCTGTACTATTGCGCATTCATGAATAATCCTTTTACCATAATTAAACTACCCATCTTTTTTAATAGAATTTGTATATTGACAAACATGTATTTGTTGAAAAAAAATTACTTGGTATGCATGTCTTTCTGTTAACATTTTTTCATTAGTTTTTTATTCATTTTAGGCTGCCAAGTTTGAAAAGATGTCAAAGGAAGTGATTGTCAAAATAGACAGAGAAACTGGCAATTCAGTAATTTCACAGTATCTACAGGACCATTAGTTTTGAAATGCAGACATGTCGGCCAATTTTGGACAGAGAGTTTACCACCAGTACAGTGAAATTAACAACCTTGTTGAGAGGTATGCATTATGTAAAATAGTGATTAAAACAAAAACATAAGTTGCAGCACTATAGGCAAGAGACAGACTTATCTTGAATCCTGCCTGTGCCATTGGCAGTTTTGGCCAGGAGTTCTGAGAGGGAGGCGTACAATTGACCTGGCGCCTATAGGTTCAGGGCGTTGGCATTTCCAGCTGCATCAACTCCTCCAAACGATGTGTACGCTAGGGGGCGGTTGCTCCGGGCTTGTAGTGCAAAAAGTAGCATATGGCTTTGACAGTGCTTGTATCGGAGGGTGCGTGCGTTGTCTCATCCCTCCTGAGGAGGCGGGGAGTTGTTGCGGTCAGCCAAGTTGAACTGCTGGTAAAGGGGAAAAAAAATTGGTGATAATAAATAAAAAAAATGCTTTTGCTTTTCTTTTTTTTCCCATAGATTTTTTTTAAGCATGAAGTATCCGTTTCTTCATAGTTATGCAAACAGGCGAGTTGATGAACTTCATACCAAGGTGGTCACTTACTACAGGTTTGTGTAACATTTCCAATACTAGCATTTGTATGTGGTCTGGTGTTGCAAATTAGTGTTGAATTTCAAAAAGTAAATACATTATACTTTATATTTGTCATTTCTAGAATATAAAGTTAAGTACATTTATTTCAGAATCTGTACAAATAAGGAGATAGTGTACCACAGTTAAATTCATTTTTGTCATGTATATAATTTCTACAACCCATAACTTTTTTAGCATGTGAATAATTGTGGCAAAGTGCATGCCCCTGTGTGTATTTTTTGTTATCTGTGTGTAATGTTGGTGTACAGTCATTGGTCCACGGGATATAAACGGGTCTGTGTAACACAAGTGTTTAAAATGTATATTTGTATTTAGGCACGAGGATTGCACAGCACTTCACGTGCAAGTAAAAACTAATAATATGTGAGCAAGGGGAATTGCACTTTATTAATTCACGTGCAGTTGTACCTAGACTCCAATTGAATGATTGATTAGTAATAGAGTCTTGGTACAGCTGCATAAAAGCTGCATATTTTCACCCACTCTGGGTTGTGTGTTCGGTGAGTGGAGAATGGGATTGGAGACGAGGTAATAGTGATAAATTGTAAGAATAATAGTTAAAATATCTGCTCACCCTGTTTTGTATAGTGTTAGTCTGTTTTTGTTTGTCTATTTATTTTGGCAAATGTGCCGTGTCCTGTTTTTGTTTTACAACCGTTTATTTTCTGTCTGTGTCTGTTCATTCATTAAATGCTGAGCGAGACCATTCGCTCCGCTACACCAAACTCCACCTCTCTCTCTCTTTATTTTCCTGTTTCTGGTCGGACGTCCCCCACTCCGGCCGTCTTTGACAATAATATATAATATAGAATACTGCTCTACTAACTGTATTCTGGCTAAAATATGGTGCAGGTATCCAAAAGATCTTCATGGTGTTCAGAGGATTTCTGATTCCAAAACAAGATACTGCCTTCGGAAGCAGATAAAGCTAAATGTTATGCTGTGGATTTAATTAGCATGAAATGTGACTGCGCCGTTTCTGAAAGGGGTAATTTGTGCAAGCATATTGAGTTTGCAAAAACGATATGCAAAGAACAGGGGATTGCTATTGATGGAATTCGAAAAGAATTAGCCAGTTCACTAACTGAACAGCACTGGTATAAGGGGGATGGAAAACATTTAATTGTACATTGTGCTGGTAGTTTGAGTAGTGCATGTGCAAAAAACCAACAGTGTACCTGTCTTGCCAATAGTCTTGGAGAAATATGTGTCTGTCTAAGACTATCTGAGTTAATCGTTACACAGAACCCTAACCAAGAGGTAACAGACTGCTTTGCGAAAAATCACAAATTGTCAAATCACACAATAAACAGCTGTGTGTAAAGAAGATGATTTCAGACTTAAAGGAGTGGTGTGACAGCAGTGATTATAAGGAATCTCCAGAGTTGAATGATGTAGTAAAACGTGCACACCAACTAGCATTTGGACAGTATAGCGTGGTGTGGCAGTATAGTGTCCCGCGGTCTCAAAGTGTGGATGGGGTTGAATCCCCATCCCTGTAAAGCTCGTGGGAATGTGGCTGGAGCCTTAATAAGGTCATGGTTTAATGGTTAATTAAGGCTCCAGCAACGATATACACTGAACAAAAATATAAACGCAACATGTAAAGCGTTGGTCCGATGTTTCATGATCTGAAATAAAAGATCTCGGATTTTCCATATGCACAAAACGCTTATTTCTCTCAAATTTTGTGCACAAATTTGTTTTCATCCCTGTTAGTGAGCATTTCTCCTTTGCCAAGATCATCCATCCACCTGACAAGTATGGTATATCAAGAAGCTGATTAAACAGCATGATCATTACACAGGTGCACCTTGTGCTGGGGACAATAAAAGGCCACTCTAAAATGTGCAGTTTTGTCACACAACACAATGCTACAGATGTCTCAAGTTTTGAGGGAGGTGCAATTGGCATGCTGACTGCAGGAATGTCCACCAGAGCTGTTGCCAGAGAATTGAATGTTAATTTCTCTACCATAAGCCGCCTCCAACGTCGTTTTAGAGAATTTGGCAGTACATCCAACCGGCCTCACAACCGCAGACCACATGTAACCACGCCAGCCCAGGACCTCCCCATCCAGCAGGTGAAGAAGCCGGATCGTCTGAGACCAGCCACTCGGACAGCTGATGAAACGGTTTGCAGAACCGAAGAATTTCTGCCCAAACTGTCAGAAACTGTCTCAGGGAAGCTCATCTGTGTGCTCGTCATCCTCACGAGGGTCTTGACCTTACTGCAGTTTGGCGTCGTAACCGACTTCAGTGGGCAAATGCTCACCTTCGATGGCCACTGGCACGCTGGAGAAGTGTGCTCTTCATGGATGAATACCGGTTTCAACTGTAACGGGCAGATGGCAGACAGAGTGTATGGTGTCGTGTGGGCGAGCGGTTTGCTGATGTCAACGTTGTGAACAGAGTGCTCCATGATGGCGGTGGGGTTATGGTATGGGCAGGCATAAGTTACGGACAACGAACACAGTTGCATTTTATTGATGGCAATTTGAATGCACAGAGAGACCGAGACGAGATTCTGAGGCCCATTGTCATGCCATTCATCCGCCGCCATCACCTCATGTTTCAGCATGATAATGCACAGCCCCATGTCGCAAGGATCTGTACACAATTCCTGGAAGCTGAAAATGTCCCAGTTCTTCCATGGCCTGCATACTCGCCAGACATGTCACCCATTGAGCATGTTTGGGATGCTCTGGATCGACGTGTACGACAGCATGTTCCAGTTCCCGCCAATATCCAGCAACTTCACACAGTCATTATAGAGTGGGACAACATTCCACAGGCCACAATCAACAGCCTGCTCAACTCTATGCGAAGCAGATGGGTTGCGCTGGATGAGGCAAACGGTGGTCACACCAGATACTGACTTGTTTTCTGATCCACGCCTCTACCTTTTTTTTTTAAGGTATCTGTGACCAACAGATGCATATCTGTATTCCCAGTCATGTGAAATCCGTAGATTAGGGCCAAATGAATTTATTTCAATTGACTGATTTCCTTATATGAACTGTAACTCGGTAAAATCTTTGAAATTGTTGCATGTTGCGTTTTATATTTTTGTTCAGTGTAAAAGACCCACTACAAGCTCATTAGGAGAGAGGGTTCAGAGTGGAGAATGAGTGAGGAGTTGGGAGGTAAAACTAAGGTAGAGAGATAAACAATTGCTATACGTGTTGGTTAAAACCAGCACCATACTTGTTTAGTTACTATTATTGTTTATTTGTTTGGCCAACGCACCTTTTTGTTTTGTGTCTTATAAATATTTGTTTTATTATTTAATAAATATACTGAGCGTCCCACAGCTCAGTTTTCATCCGCCATTACGTGTTTTGGTTTCTGTGTTCTTCAGGGACTGACGTCACCACTACAGTCATCCTGGTCACATGTGGCCAGCAATAAAATAATTATAAGGCTGCATGCTTACAGAAAACACACTGAAAGAGCAAGAAGCCGTGCTATAGAGATGCATTCCTATCAACTCAAAGAACCCCTTAATCAAGCTTTATATACCCATAGACCTGATTCCAAATTCAAAGTCTGTTCCTGTAGAAAAATAATTATTGGTAGCAGAGCAAAGAATCAGATACTAAAGTCTAGCTGAACATGTACTGTTATGAGCCCATACCTTTATTTTTGAATTACAGAATGCAAACAAAACTGGACTAAGTATAGAGGTTAATTAAGTTAAGGACCTCAAAGGTCTCTTCATGTAAAAATTAGAGTGAAATAGCTATTTATATGTACAGTGGCAGCATATTATCAAAAATAAAATATGTTGCATAGTTCTAATTGCTGATGATTGTATTCTGGCCAAGTTGGTTGATATTTGATATGGTATATCTCCCTTTTCTCTCAATCAGATTAGACTTAAATGTGCATTATTATAACACTTTGTAAATATAAGTTGTAAAAATATGATTTGTAGTAAATGTAAATAGAAAGTGCAATCTTTTAAGTAGCGTGTAGTGTAAAAGCAAATTGTTAACATAAAAATCTAAGCCTGAACTGAAGGGGGAACATGTCAGGGTGTTAGCTGAGAAGTGGGGAGGAGGGTTCTTCTGTACAGCACTTTTACCCACAACAGGGTCCAGTACTTTTTATTGCTCTGTATCAGTCTGCTGAAGCATGTATTTTACATTTTAATACCGCTAATATTTAAACCATAAACAAATAAAACAAGAAACTGTAGATATGAGGTGTTGTATAGTACCTTTATGTATTTTTATGGTACATTTTTAAATATATATTTAAGAGGTTGTATATGTCTGTGAAACATACAAATAAAAAAGAAAATGCCTTACATAAAATGCTATTTGAGGTTTTCTTTGCTTAGAAATGTTCTTAATGTTTTGAACAAGCTCTTTTTAAAAATAATGAACATATATTCAAAGAATGACTTGTCATCTAAAACTACACATTCTCCAGTTTTTCTATCTGGGAATCAGCACATTTTTGAAGTATAGAACAGTAACCATCAAGCATCTGAAAGCCCAGTCCATGAGTAGCTATGTCAAAGTCCATAGCACTTTCTTTAATTTGGTCTGTTGTATTCTTGAGGGTTTCCCCTGCCATTGAGAAAAATATATATATACTGTGCTATGAAAAAGTATTTGCCCTCTTGTCTGATTTTCTGCATTTTTGCACATTTTTCATATTGAATTTGGTCGGATCTTTTTGTGGGTTGTAGTAGTATGTAACGATCACTCTGCACAACTGAGAAGCAGTTGTACTGTCCCCCCTAAGGAGATACTACTGGCCCAATCTCTATAACTAATTAAGTCAGCAAGAGTGACAGACAGCAAAAGCAGGGACGTCAGAGGTGTCAATTTCGCGAACAAGCAGTTTATTGTTGTAAACTATAATGTAATAAATGAAATATAATTCCAACAACTTATTGCAGAGAACATTTAGTTAGGTGGAAGGTACAGGTGAGTAAGAAAGTAAAGTGAACTAAACAAACATCCAAACAAACTAACACTAAAGCGAAATGAATGTGGTGTCCGGTGGGCCTCCAATAAACCCACACACACAAACACCACACCAATACAAAACCAACACACCGACAGGCAAAAAAGACAAAAGGTGAATGAATAAGTATACGGGGAAAACAATTACAAAGACAGTCTTTATGGCAATGGGTGATAAATGAAATGTAGGCCTAACAAGTCCAGTGAAGCAATGCACATCCAAAGTATCCAAAATTTCAGGAACCAAAGTATCAAAGTAAAATATAAAAAAACAGCAAACAGAAAAGGGATAATCTCACCAACAAATAATGAAGTCCTGAATAGAGTCCTGTACTGATGATGATGGATGAATGATGGATGGGTGTTGCATAACTTTCTCTAATAAATAAATGAAATAAGTATAAGTAAGGGAGTTGTGTGATCCCCTGAGTTGATTAGTGACTGGCCTTTACAAATTGTGTGAAAAAAAGGGAAAGATTTGAAAAAAAAAAAAAAAAAATAATAATAATAATAATAATAATAATAATAATAATAATAATAATAATAATAAAAATACACTGTCAAATAACACTGCAGACAACTGAAATCACATTTTCAAGATAAAAATGATTATAAAATTGCCGGTAATAGAACATAGAGAAATATGCCAGCAATAAATTGGACAGTACAGACATATGATTATGCGTATTATGCATATGCTTGTATGATAGATGCTTTTTGAGGAGACGTTGGAAAGTGACAATGTCGTCCTGATACTCGCAGGCAGCTGATTGCACCACTGGGGAGCAAGAGAGGAAAAGGAACGAGCACGGGCAGTACAACACTTAAGGGAAGTCATGACCAGTAGGCATGAAGAGTAGGAACGTAAAGGGGATATAGGGAGATACAGTATGAGAGATTTGGAGGTAGGAAGGAGCAGATTAGTGAGAAGAGCAGTGGATAAGGACAAGGGTCTACAATTTTATATGTTTAATATGATACAATTGTGCTTCCACAAAATGAGTGCCATGCATAAACAAATTAATCACTTAATTAATTCGGGAGATGGCCAGCTTCTGCAAGAGGTTTCAAATTAGCATCTGGCAGAGGACGGGCTGCCAACCAGCAAATACTTGTGAACACGCTTGCTGGCAGTGAAAAGTGAGCCGTGGTGCTCAGTTTATTTGTTAAATAATAATACAAACAAAAGATGTGAACAAACAAAAGACACACAAAACATAGGGCGCGTTTGCCAAACAAACAGAAAGACAAAACAGACGTGGACGAACCCAACAAACGAGTACCATGCTGGCACTTCCACATGCTGTAGCAATTGTTATTTTAACTCTCTTCTCACCCATTCTCCACTTCCGAACACACAACCCCGAGTGAAAACATGCTGTTTTTATGCAGCTGTACCGAGACTCGATTACTAATCAATCATTCAATTGGAGTCTCGGTACAACTGCACGTGAATTAATTAAGTGTAATTTCCCGTGCTCACATATTTCATTTTAACTGCACGTGAAGTGTTCTCCCTCTTCTCTGTAGCCGGCAGCTCCCCCTTGTGGGGCTCCGGCCACCAAATTCCCTGCAGCAAAAGTGCTGCGGGGGGAGGTGTTCTCCTGACCTCTCTCCCCTTCTTCATAGCCGGCAGCTCCCCCTTGCTGGGCTCCCGTCACAGTATTTCCTGTGGAAAAGCAGGGCTGACACTAACCCCAGGCAAAGTAGTTCCGGCAGCGATGGTAGCAGCAGCGGACCCTTGGGAAGCGTCTGCAGCAGCAGCTGACCCTCAGGAAGCGACGGCAGCAGCAGCAGACCCTCGGGAGGCGACGGCAGCAGCAGCGGCAGCGGACCCTTGGGAAGCGGCAACAGCAGCAGCAGCGGACCATCGGAAGGCGAACTCGAGAGGGGAGCCCCTGGCCATAGAAGCGGCAGCGGGTGCTCCACTTCTGCCTTGTACCTGTAACCGGTAGCTCCCCAGGTGATGCGGAGCAGCAGGCAACCCCAGGCGATGCATGGCAGGCATCCTTGGGCGATGGAGGCGGAACCAGCAGGAATTCACCCTCTGCTGGTGGAGGTGGGAGCTGCAAGCAATCCTCCCATGGCAGTGGAGGCGGAACCAGCAGGAATTTACCTTCTGCTGGTGGAGATGGGAGCTGCAAGCAGTCCTCCCATGGCGGTTAATGCAGCACCAGCAGGACTTCATCCTCTGCTAGTGGAGGTGGGAACTGCAAGCAGTCCTCCCATTGTGGTGGAGGCGGAACCAGAAGGAATTCATCCTCTGCTGGTGGAGGTGGGAGCTGTTGGAGTCACTCCAACAAAGAGGGTGGAGATGCTGTCCCGAGAGCCAGAGAGGGGTGAGCCGCCTTCCCGAGAGCCAGAGAGGGAGGAACCGCCGTCCCGAGAGCCAGAGAGGGAGGAGCCTCCGTCCCGAGAGCCAGAGAGGGAGGAGCCGCCGTCCCGAGAGCCAGAGAGGGAGGAGCCGCCGCTCCGAGAGCCCAGAGGGGAGGAGCCGCCGCTCCCAGAGCCAGAGAGGGATGAGTCGACGCTCCCAGAGCCAGAGAGGGAGGAGCCGCCGCTCTCAGAGCCCAGAAGGGAGGAGCTATGGCCCAAGGATGCCTGCCTTGCACCGCCCAAGGATGCCTGCCTTGCACCACTCAGGGATGCCACATTCGCTCCACTCAGGGATGACGCATTTGGATCGCCTGGGGTTGCCTGCTGCTCCGCATCGCTTGGGACTGCTGGTGTCTCCTTTTTGTTTTCTAGGGTTGCAGAGGGTCCGACGTCTCCTCCCGAGGGTCCGCTGCCACCGTCGCCTCCGCCACTAGAGGGAGCCGGGCCGCGGTCGCCGCCTCCACCACTAGAGGTGGGGAGGGGGGAGTCGACCGATTGCAGCCGGTGTACATTGTACATGGGGGGAGGTGTGTGGCAGAGCAAAGCTCTGCTGTTTAGAAATTGTCAGGGATGGGGTTAATTTCCCCTACCTGCCTGGGTTTATTATGTTCAGGTGGCTGGGGTTGATTAGTTGATTAAATGATTAACTTAATTAACGATCAATCAGCGCCCAGCCACCTGATGTAAACGGAGGCCTCTACTTCTCATTTGGGAGGAGGGAGCTGAGAAAGCAGGTTGGTGGTTTTTGGTTTGTTTGTATTTTTTAAATTTTGAATCCAGTGAAGGCATCGCGCCCATCCTGGAAACCTTATTTTTGTAAGTTTGCTTTTTGTATTGCTTTATTTGTGTTTTAATCCTTTTGTTTTTTGGCCTTGTGCACTTTTATTTTGTGTTATTTATAATAATTTTTTTTTTTTTTTTTTTGAACTGCAGTTTGTCTCTGGGCCTCTGTCCAGCCTGCCACAATGATCTTTGCCTTGCCTATAGTTTAGCAAAAGCCAAACTGCCATTTACACCAGGCGTCGTTTTCAAAGAAATGGCTGAAAAAATTGACCCAAACTCTACTCCTTTTCAAAGACTGCATTGCAGTGCAAAAACTCTGTCAAGAAACACAGAGGATTTAGGTGGCTCTCTTTACAGTGAAACTGTTCAAGCAGCATTAGATGCACCGTTTGTAAACTTAACGTGCGACGAGAGCACTGACCACAGTGAAATAATAATTTATAATTGTTTTGTGAATGTTGACGCAGGTGAAATTTGCTCTGAGTTTTTGATCTTAATTGAAATAACCAAGCGTTGTAATGCACAAAATGTAATGCACTCTTTATCTAGTACCCCCTCAGGTCAGGAGGGAGATCGAACACCAAGCGTCATTCGATCTCTGTCACACTCTCTCGACATTGATTGTGGACCCTGTGTCAGAGCAGAACTCTGCTCTTTATAGATTGGCAGGGATGGGGTTAAAAATTCCCCTACCTGCCTGGGTTTGTTGTGTTCAGGTGGCTGGGGTTGATTGGAGTAATTAACGATCAATCAGCACCCAGACCCCTGACATAAAAGGAGGCCTTAGCTTCACATTAGGGTGAGGAGGGAGCTGAGGAAGCAAGCTAACGGTTGTGCTTGCTGTTTTTTGGCATCGCCCAGCCTGGAAACCTTTATTTTTGTAAGTTTTGCTTTGTGTTTTGTTATTTGTGTATAAATACATTTGTTTTGGCCCTTGTGCCCTTTTATTTTGTGTTTATTTGTGAATAAAAGTATTATTTTTTTGAACTGCAGTCTGTCTCTGGGCCTCTATCCACTCACCAGCCTGTCACAGACCCATTCCTGGAATCTGTCACACTTTACTGCTTGGGCTGTGGTATTTGTTACCTCTTTTATGAGCTGCTCTGCAATGGCAGCTTGAACTTTTAAGAGGAAGTTTTGGCCCCCAGTCATTTTAATGTCTTTGTTTGATGTACTAAAGTGAACTGTTAGTATAACTTACACTGTTGTTACTATTAATGTCAAGTTATTACCTATTGTTATGATTATTAGGCATCCAAGCCTGAATGGCTTTAGAAGCTGTCACAGAGACGGCCGAAGTGGGCGGCGTCAGAACCAGGAAAAGGAATGAAATACACAAAACACAGGACGGATGAAATGAAATGATGATGGCGCTGGCTGGCGCCGGTTTATTGTAAAATAAAAGGGTTTAACAAACAAAAGACAGGACACGGCACTTCACGCCAAAATAAACAGACAAACAAAATGAATGGACACGGACAAAACACAGTGGACGAACGCTACACAAACAATTGAAATCTATATTTACTCTTATCTATCTCTTTCTCTCTCTCTCCCATTCTCCACTCCTGAACATACAACCGCGAGTATGTGACAACGTGCATCTATATATACTGTTGTGCTGGGATTCAATTACCAATTAATTATTCACTTGAATCCCAGCACGTGAATTAATAAAGTGCAATTCCCCGTGCTCACATATTACTACATTTTACTTGCACGTGAAGTGCTGTGCAATCCTCGTGCCTAAATACACATAGACATTTTTAAACACTAGTGTTACACAGACCCATTTATATCCCGTGTACCAATGTCTATAACATTTAAACACACCACATGCAACACATAACAGATAATATACACAGGGGCGGGCACTTTGCCACAAAGCCTATTATTTATTTATTTATTTATTTTACTTTTTACAAATTGTATTTAATTGTACAATATAGCATCATAATAAACTTATCAGTATTATAACACATTTATTTTTGAAAAAAATAAGGTATATAAATGATGGACATTGATAAAATGTGTTTGGTTTATTTTTAATCACTGGATCATTCATCCTTGACCATGACACGCTGCAGTGACTAATTAGTGAGACAGTTGATTGGACACAGAATACGGGTAATTTCAGCAGTTGAATTGCACAACTGAATAAAGCAATAAAGAAAATCACAGACAAAAAATCCAATATGCCACGTGTGTCACGAGAGCAGTGCCTTAATGCAATTGGCATGTTGGAGGCTAGATTAGGGCAGTGTACTGTGGCTCGACGTCTTGGGTGCTTACAGCCAGCAATTTCAAACCTGGCAAGACGGTATAACCAGATACACTCTGTCAACGACCGGCCACGAACTTGGAGACCAAGAGTCACAACACCTGCCCAAGATTGACAGATCATTTTGCAGCATCTTCGTGATGTCAGTTGTTAATCAGCACAATAAAAAGTCACTGCACCTGCTCGAAAACAGAGTTTGTCATTTTTCGATCACAGCTAGTGAATTTTATCCAAATATAAGTGATATGTTTCTTTTGATGATCAATATATAAGTGATAAATTTCTTTTTATGCTCAGTATATAAGTGATAAGTTTCTTTTGATGCTCAGTATATAATTGATAAGTTTCTTTCAATGCTCAGTATATAATTGATAAGTTTCTTTTAATGCTTAGTATATACGTGATACATTTTCTTGGTTTTTTTTTTGATGCTCAGTATACAGTGGCTTGCGAAAGTATTGACCCCCCTTGACATTTCTCCTATTTTGATGCCTTACAACCTTGAATTAAAATTGATTTTTTGGGGGTTTGTATCATTTGATTTTCACAACATGCCTACCACTTTGAAGATGCAAAATATTTTTTATTGTGAAACAAACAAGAAATAAGACAAAAAAACAGAAAACTTCAGCGTGCATAAGTATTCACCCCCCCCAAAGTCAATACTTTGTAGAGCCACCTTTTGCAGCAATTACAGCTGCAAGTCTCTTGGGGTATGTATCTATAAGCTTGGCACATCTAGCCACTGGGATTTTTGCCCATTCTTCAAGGCAAAACTGCTCCAGCTCCTTCAAGTTGGATGGGTTTCGCTGGTGTACAGCAATCTTTAAGTCATACCACAGATTCTCAATTGGATTGAGGTCTGGGCTTTGACTAGGCCATTCCAAGACATTTAAATGTTTCCCCTTAAACCACTTAAGTGTTGCTTTAGCAGTATGCTTAGGGTCATTGTCCTGCTGGAAGGCAAACCCCCGTCCCAGTCTCAAATCTCTGGAAGACTGAAACAGGTTTCCCTCAAGAATTTCCCTGTATTTAGCAAAACGTGTTTGCTTATTTTTTTCTTTAAGCAATGGCTTTTTTCTGGCCACTCTTCGTAAAGCCCAGCTCTGTGGAGTGTACAGCTTAAAGTGGTCCTATGGACAGATACTCCAATCTCCGCTGTGGAGCTTTGCAGCTCCTTCAGGGTTATCTTTGGTCTCTTTGTTGACTCTCTGATTAATGCCCTCCTTGCCTGGTCCGAGTTTTGGTGGGTGGCCCTCTCTTGCCAGGTTTGTTGTGGTGCCATATTCTTTCCATTTTTTAATAATGGCTTTAATGGTGCTCCATGGGATGTTCAAAGTTTCGGATATTTTTTTATAACCCAACCCTGATCTGTACTTCTCCACAACTTTGTCCCTGACCTGTTTGGAGAGCTCCTTGGTCTTCATGGTGCCGCTTGCTTAGTGGTGTTGCAGACTCTGAGGCCTTTCAAAACAGGTGTATATATACTGAGATCATGTGACACTTAGATTGCACACAGGTGGACTTTATTTAACTAATTGTGTGACTTCTGAAGGTAACTGGTTGCACCAGATCTTATTTAGAGGCTTAATAGCAAATGGGGTGAATACATATGCACGCACCACTTTTCCGTTATTTATTTTTTAGAATTTTTTTAAACAAGTTCTTTTTTTCATTTCACTTCACCAATTTGGACTATTTTGTGTATGTCCATTACATGAAATCCAAATAAAAATCAATTTTAATTCCAGGTTGTAAGGCAACAAAATAGGAAAAATGCCAAGGGGGTCAATACTTTCGCAAGCAACTGTATGTTATCACGATACATAATGCACTGAGAAAATCATACCAGCCCAAACAAAACACAAGCAAACAAATATTAATTGTTTGCAATTAATTACACATCCTTCCTCATAAAAAATTAAAAATTTACCTTATCACAATGGGACCTGACTGCAGGGAAAAAAAGCTGTTCTTTGTTTCCAAACTTTACAATCCCTGTTATCAGGAACTTGCAACTTCACAGCTATGCACTAGGTGGGGCCACTGCTGCATTTTATTTAGATATAAAATAAAACAATACAGTACAAAACAGGGATGATTTTTAACAATAGATGAAGAAAGAAGAAGAAAAAAGGGATACCAGGGAATTAAATAATACAATTGGACAAATCAGCAAATTTAGAAACATTCTTAGATAAGGAGATGCTGAGATAATATACTAATGGTTTTCTTTTTTCATGTTAATAACTTTTAAAGACACAAAGTACAAAGATTAATAAAAACTATCACAGAAGGTTTTTTCTATCTCCCTATTTACATGAATAAAATATTTACCCAACAGAATAACAAAATTGACAGTAATAAAAAATCATTACTGTAGCACCAGAAAGGGAGGGGGGGGGGGGGGGGGGGGGGGGTCATCATATCATTCTGTGCATTAAAGTAACAGAATTGGAATATACAGAGGGGATCTTAAACAATTCTCTGTGTCTTCTTGGTCTGGTTACAAACTCTCCCACTGACAAAGAATGTTTTTAGAAAGAGTCATAAACTAACTGCTGGACAAGTGTTTTATCTCTACCTATCACTGAATGAGTCATTTTGGCGCCAGTAGTATTTTGCTGTGGGCAACTTCCAGATAATTATGAGTACCTTGACACTAAGACGAGAACCAGTCCTTGTCGTAAATCCAGCCGACAAGGTACGAAATAGTGGACCAATGGAGAACAAGGGGCCACGTCAGTACGAGAATAACCAATGAAAGACACTTCACGTGGACTCAGGCACTGCCCAAAATAACCAGACTAACCAATCACAGGGTTGAAGAGAGAATCACGAAACCCGCTGACTTTCCAAGTGTTAGCGAGCTTCTGCAGTGAGCTGGGAGCTTCTGCTGCAGGCTGAGGTTTCCAGTGTGCTACTCAGAACAAAGTTGCAGAGTCATGGGAGCACACGTGCTCGAATTCACAGAAGGCAAAGAAGAACCAATGTTCTGAATAATGGCTAAAATCCTCTTCTGAGGAAGGGCCCTGCCGTCTCTCCTACGAGAGACTAGATAAGTAAATGGGATACTGCATTAATTGGAAAGCGGGTATTTGTTTCCACATACAGTCGTACAGAAGAATGGCCACAAGAACACTTTTACAAACTATAGAACTTTTCAATTTCAACGTATTAGCTGAACTGAGTTATGTCTGATGAACGGAACTATTTGGGAAAACTGCTAACAACAACTAATTATACAAGACTCGGAGATCAACAAGCTTATCTCCATTTGAAAAGGAATTATTTGTCTATTGCGAGCCTACACAATACAATGTGTACAGCAAAGTGCCGTCTACATTAGAACTGCAGATCCGGAGAGCTGCAGTATTCATCAACACAGATTGACTTCTGTATATGGAAATCGATAAGTATTCAACAAGTCTAATATTAAATACTTTCTGACTCGAGAAAGTAACTGAAGCAAATGCTGTCAACTTAAGTGGAAACTGTTCTAGGAATAGAATATAACTTCCTGTTTTAGAGTGTGTAAGAAATGTATTATGTTTGTTGAAATGTGCAACTCAAAAGGAGTTGACTCATGAATGCAGAGAATTTCATCATTGCCCCATTTGAGTTAATTTGAATATATAATCAATTGAGGTTCATAACATATTATTAGTTTGGTACATCACGTCTAAACTAAGTTAACATGGTAAAACTGATTTGCTAAATTAGGTACTGGAATGTTGGATTCCTTGCTGAATGGGAAGTTGAATTAATTCTTGTGCATATTGACATGCTTGATTACAATGAGAAACAGGTATTGAAAATACTAATGCAAAGTAGACACTTTGTGTGATAAGACACATTCAAGATTAGTATATTAACCATGTATGCTAATGATGCTATGGTCATTGTAATCATTTGACTATGGAATCAATGAACTGCATATTACTATTCACGCATATCTCTAACCAATAGCCTTTCCTTTCTGTAATATTAGGTTAGTTGTGCACCCCTTTTTGCCTTAAATAAATGACTGTTGTCAAGGGAATCCGAGTTCTATGTGATATCACCGAACTATTATGGTATGTCTCAGTTACTAACATTTGGACGTTCTTAAACAGTGAGCCTAAAGACTAATTTATATATAAATAAATTGTATACCAAAGTCACTACACTACTAAGTGTTGCAATAAAATACCATATAATGTCGTCATGAGAGAGAACGGAATTTTGCCCATTTTTAAGGACAACCATGAGTGAACTCCTTTCCAACACTGCATGGCAAAAGGACATGAGTAAAATAAGTGTTCAAAAGATTCAACAGTTGAAAGACAGAAAGCACAGACATTGCTTTCAAAACCAAATCTTCGGTGTATAAATTCACTAAATTAACATTACTTTTTAAATGGTAATCTTTGAAAATAGCTTTATCTAAGGCATCACAAAGCCATTTATTATTCCATTTTTTGTCAAGTAAATGCAGATCATTAATGAATAATAGGGGAAAAGTAGGTCTGTTGTCAAAGTATTGTAATTAACCACTAGTGAGGTGGACTAGACCGTTAGATACAGCTTTGATTACTTCGGTGAAGTCTTTATAAGTAATTATGAGACAATATTTATATATAAATTCATTCCTGACCATCTAATGCATCTCTAACAAAAATAATATTTTCAGCAAACCACAGTTTAAAAAAAAAAAAAAAAAATTCTGTTCATTTTAATTACTCTATTGTTCCACTGCAGACGTGAGAAATTGTGAGAAAAAATCATTTTCCAATAAAGAATGCCTGTTTGTGAAAGTTTGCTAGGTTAGTTTGGTTACATCATAATCACGTCACATTTTGCGGTCCTATGTTTGGTCCGACATTACAATTTTCCCTTTCCGGTCCGACGTCAAGCACAGGTCTCTAGTTGTTTTTTTGAAGGTACTCCGGGAAAAAGCATTATAAATATGATATGAGAAAAATTGGAGGAATCTATGAAAAAGACCTAGGAGTTTTTGTTGACTCAGAAATGTCTTCATCTAGTGTGAGATAAAAAAGGCTAACAAGATGCTCGGATACATTGTGAAAAGTGTTGAATTTAAATCAAGGGAAGTAATGTTAAAACTGTACGATACCTCAGGTGCCTGGTCAGAGAAGCTGAAAAAAGGAGGCGTATCTGAGCAATACACATAGCCTCTGCACAACAGATGCACAGGGGAGAACAGTAAGCTCTAACAACCAAACAAGATGAGAATTAGGTCTATGTTTCTTATGCAGGAAGGTCTGCCTATTAAGCAGATAATAAAAGCACCTCTCCGTGAAAACTTGCCTCCTCAGTTACATTGCAAAGGAAACACGCCTTCTAATGGGCAAAAGCTGCCTGTTTCCACTCCCTCACATTCAAACTGAAAACTGTGCGCCAAGGTTTTGCAGCAGAACAGAGTTGGAATGAAAAAGGTAGGATGTGTTATTCATCTTCTCAAAATACAGCGCGTACACACAAAAGCATCAAATTATGTTGAGTTACGCCTTAAATATGAATATCTTCTTCTGTTAAATTGTATTATATAACGTTTTTTTTAAGCGTTTAATCTCTACCTTTGTCTCGTTTTGTTGTTCAAACGTGTATTTTAATTCTTCACTTTATGTGCAGCATAGTATTTAAAAGTATTAAATTATGTTAATTTATGCCTTAAATATGAACACGAATATAGTATTTATGCTGTACTGTGTGTGCAAGTTGTTCACAGTGATCCACAACATTCAATTAGACATCTCATTGATTTGCTGTTAACAATGATAATACAAAATATAATAAACTTACCAGACAGGTCAGCTGAAGTTATACTAATGTCACATGTCTTAAGCAAATATTGGCAACAGAATAACAAGGTTGGTTACTCTAAACTAAATTACATTGGTGGTCGTTTTTGAATTGAAAGGGAACCTCTTTAACTTTAAACATTTTAATGTCAACTTTATTGCCTTGTACGTCGATGGTGAACAAATACCCTTAAAACCTTTTCAACCCAATTATACTGTAGAAAACAAACCAGGCCGTGAATATTACAGTTTAATCCAGGCCACTGGTAGACATCTCAAAGACAAACCTCTAATTATTTATCATACTGATTACCCGTGAGGTTATACCCTGTATGCTTTTTTATATAACTCCTGACCAGGAAGCCAGTGATCATTTTTCCTTAGTAAAAACAAGAAACTTGCGTCTTGAAATGCGCTTTTCAGCAGCACTCACCGACACTGTGAACATGATAGTATATGTGGTGTTTGAGAATGTTATAGCGGTATCACAACAAAGAGCATTTGTCTTTGATTACTGAGAAGCCTGCTGACATCCTGTTTTAGCGGTTTTAAAATGACTACAACTTTCAGATGTGCTGTCCAACAACCTTTTTTTACTGTGTTTTAGCTCCCTAAAAAAAAAAAGAAAAATAACTTCTGGTGATGTTTATTGCCCACACTGATCTTCAAAATCAACCTGGAAAACGATCTATATAAAAGAAGATGGACAATGTATAATAACCAGGAGCTACAGGGACTCCTGACAACTACCAGTGTCCATCACCACAGATCAATGAGCCTTTCTTATAAAGAGGTCCTGGATCTGTACAGTAAAGACTTTGATAAAAGGATTCTATGGTCTACAAATTTGTTCAACGAATGTATCTAAACCGTGTCTGGTAAACAGCTTTTTATGTGTATACTGTGTAAATACATGCCAAGTTTAAAACAAAGAAACATTATAAATGTTAAAAGGTTTAGTCAATTAAAAAAGGGGACCCCATAATATGTACAAAAAACATGTTTTTATTGTACAATTGCATAGAAATATATAACAATAACAGAAAATGAAAACATGTATAAATCATTTGTAAAAATAACTGTATACATACTTACAAGTGTATAAACTTAAATAAAAAAAAAATAGTAATAATAATAATAATAATAATAATAATAATAATATCTTTATTTTTTTATAATGCCTTTCATAGTGGACCACCATCACAAAGCGCTTTACAGAGTCACTTACAATAGGACATTGATTTAACATCTCATCCGCAGGATGGAGCACAGGGAGGTTAAGTGACTTACTCAGGGTCGCACAGGGAGTCAGTCAGTGGCAGAGGAGGGATTTGAACCGGTGACTAAACACATTTGTAAAAGGTCCTTACCTAAATAAAAACAAATAAAAAAACTTTCTTTTACAGGCCATTTAGGAAAGTTGACCATTCCAAGGGTCTTCTGTGCACGGGGACATTACTAACCCCAGTCACTGATTTGATCAGCCATGTGTGATGATGTAATACTAGAGTTCTGGGCCATCGCATGTAAAAGAAATCTAGCATTCTCTTAGACCCATGTGGTACACTCCTCATGGCTTAGTCCTCAGCCTGTGACCCCTCTTTTGGAACAGTTTCTACAATAGCTTCAGTAGGAGGAACCATCAACATTAAAGTATTAGTCTCTTTTCATCTTGTTTAATAAGTGTTTGGTATCTCTGTAAAATGGCGTATATAATTTACTGTTTTCATAAGCGCTGATGTCTGACTAGAAAGTTTTTAATATGAAGATGACTTTCCACCGCCTATCGAATTGGTTGTCTAAGTCTATCAAGCTGTTCCTGACGGACGAGGAACATTTTCTAATTATGGTCCATTTTTATTTTAGCTCTGAGCTGTAATAAAAACGACAGAGCAATCCCTAGCAGTGAACCTATAAAGCCGCCTTCTGGTTAACAATCTTTCTCTTCTTTTTAAGTGCATGCTTCTTATTACATAGATTTTGTACAATGCACCTTTGATTTTTGAGTTGTTTTAATTGCTTTTGGTCAATGAGATATTGCCTCTTAAAATGTTTAACACTAGAAGCTGCGGGGCGGTCATTTTGATGGTTTTGGTTTTAAAATGTAATTTTCTCCAGTCGCGTAACACATGTGGGGCTGCACGTTCATGTACCTTTCTGTACGTATGTATTAAATATTCTCACAAGCATGAAATGCCGGAGTGCAGAAATAAAGGAGATATATTACTTTATACCTACAAGCCCAGGGAGCAGTCACATGGACGGCCACACAAAAAACAATTGTATTTTGATAATATGGAATGGTATTATACTTCATTATTTTTATTTACCAGTCCGCAATGTGTTTAGCTGTAATTAGATTAGTCTCTACTCTCTGCCTGAGTGAAAGACTGACAGTCTATTGTTATCAATTAGCCTTTTGAAGGCTGGCGCCTGCTTGCCAGTTGCGCTGCTTTGGTCAGTCAATTAGCATCGGAACTAGTGAAAATAAATATCAGAGACTGTATTTTGGACATTGTAAATAGTGTTTATTTGAGAACCTTTTCTTTTGTTTGAGACTGTAATTTCACCCCCTTTCACCGCTCTTCCAGCAACATCGTGGGAGTGACATCGTATGAGAAGTGCATCATTGAAAAATGAGAGCAGTTAGAAGCAGCAAAGAAAAACTAAACTTTTAATTACTTTAATCAGAAAATATATTAATTGGGAAAGTACTGCAGCTTAAATTCCAACAGCTGCATGTCTTTTTCTGATAAGAAGCTAAACTCAGAGCAGCTGATTCAAACTCGGAGCTGTTCTGAGACAAGGGGCGGGGTGGAGCTTCCAACACAACAGATACAAACAAAAATGCGGCAGTTCTTACAGTGACAGTGTGGGAGTGACATTGTGTAAGAAGTTGTGGCAAAGTGGTGAGTAGATACAGGTGAGTGCAGTGCAGGTACAAATTACACAGACAATTACAAACAGGTGCAAGGGTGTTTAGTGAAATGTTTTATAATGTCCAGAGCCTTATGGCGAATACCTGTAAATAATAAACGATGGAAGCGATACAGCAGCGTGTATCACTTCAGTTTGTATAATCCCACGGGGTTGACCCGCAACCAGAAGTCCAGTTTTATCACCCACACAAAACACAAAGACACAGACACAGTTCCTACAGTAAGTGAATTAAGTGCTTGTGGTGGAAAGACAGTTCCTAGTGGAAAGTGAAGTGCTGGTGTCCGGGTTTAATGCCGGCCAGAGGCTGCAGTTCAGGATCGTGCTAGTAATCTTGAAAACAGACAAAACAAACAAACAATGTTTACAAGACAGATTAACAGAACGGTCACGATTTCTTTTAAATGCAGGTACTCCTTTTAGGTTGTTTTCCAACTATTTACAAAGGAACAGATTACTTTGCTACTCCCCCATTTTATACCCTCGCTCATGAGCCCTTGTTTGAAATCCTAGAAAACCCAGCAGAGCTAAACTAAATGTGTGTAAAGTGCTGCACGATCCAGGACTTGCTTAAATGAGTAAGTATAAAAGAAATGGAGCTGCACGAAATGAGACAGCAACAGGATCTTGAGGAGCTGGCACACCCACACTTCATGGAAGTCTGCATCACCCCGAAACAGACTGAAAGCCACCAGGGAGCTAGAAAAGAGACAAAACAGCTGAGTTCAGGCAGACAGAGACAGGGAAAAAAACTTAGGCAAACACAACCAATAGAAATGAAAACATCAAACAAATCTGAGGCACTTCAAAATTTAGATGATCAAAACCAACATCAAGAGAACAAAAGGCACAACATCCAGGACCCTATAAACAGTGCTGACCAGACAGCAAAAAGAAGGGAAGTCATGATTGTTGGGACTCCAAATTGAGAAACACAGCAGTCTGGACCCCCTTACTACAACAGTGTGCTGCCTTCCAGGAGCCTTTGTCTAGCATATCACTAAGAACTTGGACAGGGTCCTAGCTCGAACAAGAGATGACCCAGCAGCAGTCATCCGCATTGGTACAAACAACATTGAAAGAAACAGATCATGATCCCTGTAAAACAAATTTAGAGCGCTCGGAAGGAAATTAAAAGACAAGACAAAATCTGTGGTATTTTCTAGGATACTGCTGGCACCCTGCAAAGGATCATATGGACAGCTGAAAATAAATACGACACTGTCAATACCTTTTAGAATTTTGAATGCTTGAATTAGGTCGCCACGTAGTCTTCTTTGTTCAAGACTGAAGAGATTCAATTCTTTTAGCCTGTCTGCATATGACATGCCTTTTAAGCCCGGAATAATTCTGGTCGCTTTTCTTTGCACACTTTCTAGAGCAGCAATATCTTTTTTATAGCGAGGTGACCAGAACTGCACACAGTATTCAAGATGAGGTCTTACTAGTGCATTGTACAGTTTTAACATTACTTCCCTTGATTTAAATTCAACACTTTTCACAATGTATCCGAGCATCTTGTTAGCCTTTTTTATAGCTTCCCCACATTGTCTAGATGAAGACATTTCTGAGTCAACAAAAACTCCTAGGTCTTTTTCATAGATTCCTTCTCCAATTTCAGTATCTCCCATATGATATTTATAATGTACATTTTTATTTCCTGCGTGCAGTACCTTACACTTTTCTCTATTAAATGTCATTTGCCATGTGTCTGCCCAGTTCTGAATCTTGTCTAGATCATTTTGAATGACCTTTGCTGCTGCAACAGTGTTTGCCACTCCTCCTACTTTTGTGTCGTCTGCAAATTTAACAAGTTTGCTTACTATACCAGAATCTAAATCATTAATGTAGATTAGGAATAGCAGAGGACCTAATACTGATCCCTGTGGTACACCACTGGTTACCACACTCCATTATGAGGTTTTTCCTCTAATCAGTGCTTTCCGTTTTCTACATGTTAACCACTCCCTAATCCATGTACATGTGTTTCCTTGAATCCCAACTGCGTTCAGTTTGAGAATTAATGTTTTGTGTGGGACTTTGTCAAAAGCTTTCTGGAAATCTAAATAAACCATGTCATATGCTTTGCAATTATCCATTATCGATGTTGCATCCTCAAAAAAATCAAGCAAGTTAGTTAGACACGATCTCCCTTTCCTAAAACCATGTTGACTGTCTCCCAGTACCCTGTTACCATATAGGTAATTTTTCATTTTGGATCTTATTATAGTTTCCATAAGTTTGCATATAATAGAAGTCAGGCTTACTGGTCTGTAGTTACCTGGTTCAGTTTTGTTTCCCTTTTTGTGGATCGTATTACGTTTGCAATTTTCCAGTCTGTCGGTACCACCCCTGTGTCAAGAGACTGCTGCATGATCTTGGTTAGCGGTTTGTAAATACCGATCCACAAAAAGGGAAACAAAACTGAACCAGGTAACTACAGACCAATAAGCCTGACTTCTATTATATGTAAACTTATGGAAACTATAATAAGATCCAAAATGGAAAATTACCTATATGGTAACAGGGTCCTGGGATACAGTCAACATGGTTTTAGGAAAGGAAGATTGTATCTAACTAACCTGCTTGATTTTTTTGAGGATGCAACATTGGATAATTACAAAGTATGACATGGTTTATTTAGATTTCCAGAAAGCTTTTTCCAGGTTTAAAAGGCACATGATATGCAGATAGGCTTAAAGAATAGAATCTATTCAGTCTTAAACAAAGAAGACTATGTGGCGATCTGATTCAAGCATTCAAATATTCTAAAAAAGTATTGACAATGTTGACCGGACCATTTCGACCTGAAAAAAGAAACGAGGACCAGGGGTCACAGATGGAGATTAGATAAAGGGGCATTCAGAACAGAAAATGGGAGACCGACACCCTGGGATCTTTCAAGAAGCTGATTGATGAGATTCTGGGGTCAATAAGCTACTAATCCAAATGAGCAAGATGGGCCGAATGGCCTACTCTAGTTTGTAAACTTTCTTATGTTCTCATTCTTATGTAATCCCCCAATAGCACTGGTGGTAGCAGGGGTAACCTTTGAAAATAAAAGGACAGTTGTTTTTGGAACTACATCCTATTTGTGGACATTAATTACTTCCTACACCACTCACATTCGGACACATGTATATTGATGTTTAAAATCTTCAGCAAGCTTCAGCAATTAATCTTCTGAAATCCTTAATCTCTGGGGCAGTGTAACATATCAGGAACTGGCACACCATTATTTGCATATTCATACATTTAATATTATTCTTAACTTTGAAGAGATTAAACAGTAAAGGAGATCTATTAGTGCATGTGTTGCCAGCAGCATGACCTGATATTCATTCCTTCTGTAATGTAACCGCTTCAAACTATAAGCTTCATCAGACAAGTCAATTGTTGTAATTTGCCAGTCACAGGAAACCTGGTACCATGTGAGTCAATGGATTCTTTGGCAGTGTATTATCTGTGCCTGTGCTGTGTTAATGCATGTGGCTTTATGGCCCTGAAGAAGAAAGACAAAGAAACATGTGTTATGAATGTTCTATCAAAATGTCCCATTGCACTGCAGCACTTGGTGCTGAAGTCACAGTCTGCGACCCAGGGCAGTGAGGCATTATATTTGACAAACCAGACTGAAATGTTATGCATACAATCATATGTCTGGTGGCTATGATTACATCTTGCCTGATTTATGTCTGCTAAAATACATTTACCCTCTTCCCCCTTGAAAAACAAATAAAACACCAGCTTAAAGATTTTCATTCTTTGATATTCTCTAAAACACTCTAGTTTGTTAGTTATAATACCTCAAATGGGTTATGGTTGATAAATTGAGATTGCCCTTTCTACTGCTGTTCATTTCTCTACATTTGCTCAGTGCTTTGTGTGAATGAGTGCCCTTTAGGTTCTCCTAATTAGTTTTTGAGCAACTTTTGTTACAAAGAAACCCCATTTAAGTGGTTTAATTAGATATTTCATAGCATTAAGGATTAACCACACAAAATTCCAGCTTGTTAATAACAAATGTTGCTCAGCTGCCTAGAATAGATGTGGGTTCAGTGACATGAAAGAGACGCTTAAAATTGTAACTAGATTTCATGTGACTGAGGCTAATCCATTTTTGCAAGCTAGTTTTGTTTTCTTATATGGTTCTTTTTGTACTGTTCATGTACAATAATCAATCAAATAATTTGAAAAAAAGTTCTTATTACATTTATAAAACAATTACAAAAAAAGACATCCTATTGCAAAATGACAATGCATAAGTGGAGAGTTAACCTTCATAGATGTCATCCATTGCTCTGTCAACAAAGATTAGTTAGACTTTTTGACTGTTTATTACTAGCTTAAGGTAATACAAGTTCAGTGTTAATAATGGTTTGTGAAAGCAATCAAAAATTCATCTGTTTTTTCATTGACATGTTCAGTGTCTAGATATGTTAGACACATTGGCATTTCAACAATCTGAACTATTGTGGGAATACCCTAGATTTCATTATAAATTTGATTTGTTGAACTTCGCAATCTGTTAGTATGCATCAGGCTTTTTGATCAAACACTTTTATACATGTAGAAGTTAAATGTAGGACACTAACTGCTGTGTCAAGGCATTATGTATGTTACTTTTTTTTCTGGGATCACAACTGTAGGTGTCTACAGTATTCTATACAGTATACTTTAAGATTCCAATGTTATATACAAATCCATAACATTAAACACTCATATATATATATCTATATATATATATATATATATATATATATATATATATATATATATATATATATATATATCACACACACACACACACACACACACACACACACACACACACAGTGGTTTGCAGAAGTATTCACCCCTCTGCAAAGTTTCCACATCTTGTTGGCACCTGAGCGTACTCCACAACGCTTTCAAATTAGACTTTACATGTAGAATCTACACAAACTACTCCACATTGATCAAGTTAAAAAATGCATATAGGAATATAAATAAGTAGGATTTGTAGAAGAAAACAGATTAATCTCAGCTGCAAAAGTATTGAACCCTTTGCTACAGCAGCTCTGAATCAGTTCAGATGCAAATTACACTGTGTAACAAAAAAAAAAAAAAAAAAATGTTGTTCCTGGGTAGTAAGTGTTATTTCCTAATTGCTTATGCCTCAAAAGTATAGAACATGGCTATTATTCCCCACAAACTTTGCTTTTGTGACCAGGACAGTGACATTTCAAAATATCACTATTTCCAATGGGAAAATGGGCAAATGTGTGTCTCTTCGTTCACATAAAGTCAGAAAAAAACAACATATGAATCCAAATTAACATGTATTTACACTAAAGTAATACAAAGATGACTACAAACGGTTTAGAAGCGAGCAGTTTTTCGAGATGTACGATTATACTGTAAATACTTTATTTGCCCATTTTCCCATTGGAAATAGTGATATATTGAAATATCACTGTCCTGGCCACAAAAACAAAGTTTGTGGGGAATAATAGCCATTTTCTATACTTTTGAGGCATAAGCAATTAGGAAATAACACTTACTACCCAGGAACAAAAATTGTGTTACATAGTGTTATTTGTTTGAAAGGTCATAGAATTAGTGAAATGGCTTTAGCCTGTGTGTACTCAAAGTGGTTTAACTTGTAGATAACTTCCCTCAGGGACATAAAGACTTTCAAGCTGCAGCTCACATAGTGATCCAACAAATCAACCATGAAGACCAAGGAGCCTTCGAAACAAGTCACGGATAAAGTGGTACAGTGGCACAGAGCAGGAGAAGGGTTTAAGAAAATTTCAAAGGCAGTGATTATCCCTCTCAGCACAGTGGAGTCCATCATTAAGAAGTGGAAGATGCATGTTACCACCCAGACACTACCCAGACCAGGTCGCCCTCCCAAACTGAGCAGCCGGGCAAGCAGGAAACTGGATTGGGATGTCACTCTGGGAGTCAGTGTTCACACATCAATAATAAGCCGGTCCCTACACAAAGCTGGACTGTATGGATGGGTGGCAAGTAAGAAGCCATTACTCAAAAAGCCTTATCTCAAAGCACGTATATGGTTTTCAAAAAAGCATGCAGACGATACTGTAGATATGTGGAAAAAAGGTTTTATGGTCAGACAAGACAAAAATTAAACTTTTTGGTCTAAATTCCAAGCATTATCTGGCTCAAGCCCAACACTCACCCAGTCAACACCATCAAAGCTGTCAAGCATGGTGGTGGCAGCAGCATGTTATAGGGATGCTTCTCTTCAGCAGGGACTGGGAATCTTGTCATGGATAAGAAAATAAGAACGTTTACAAACGAGAGGAGGCCATTTGGCCCATCTTGCTCATTTGGTTGTAGTAGCTTATTGATCCCAGAATCTCATCAAGCAGCTTCTTGAAGGATCCCAGGGTGTCAGCTTCAACAGCATTACTGGGAAGTTGATTCCAGACCCTCACAATTCTCTGTGTAAAAAAGTGCCTCCTATTTTCTGTTCTGAATGCCCCTTTGTCTAATCTCCATTTGTGACCCTTGGTCCTTGTTTCTTTTTTCAGGCTGAAAAAGTCCCTTGGGTCGACACTGTCAATACCTTTTAGAATTTTGAATGCTTGAATTAGGTCGCCACGTAGTCTTCTTTGTTCAAAACTAAACAGATTCAATTCTTTTAGCCTGTCTGCATATGACATGCCTTTTAAGCCAAGAATAATTCTGGTCGCTTTTCTTTGCACTCTTTCTAGAGCAGCAATATCTCTTTTATAGCGAGGTGACCAGAACTGCACACAATATTCAAGATGAGGTCTTACTAGCGCATTGTACAGTTTTAACATTACTTCCCTTGATTTAAATTCAACACTTTTCACAATGTATCTGAGCATCTTGTCAGCCTTTTTTATAGCTTCCCCACATTGTCTAGATGAAGACATTTCTGAGTCAACAAAAACTCCTAGGTCTTTTTCATAGATTCCTTCTCCAATTTCAGTATCTCCCATATGATATTTGTAATGTACATTTTTATTTCCTGCGTGCAGTACCTTACACTTTTCTCTATTAAATGTCATTTGCCATGTGTCTGCCCAGTTCTGAATCTTGTCTAGATCATTTTGAATGACCTTTGCTGCTGCAACAGTGTTTGCCACTCCTCCTATTTTTGTGTCGTCTGCAAATTTAACAAGTTTGCTTACTATACCAGAATCTAAATCATTAATGTAGATTAGGAATAGCAGAGGACCTAATACTGATCCCTGTGGTACACCACTGGTTACCACACTCCATTCTGAGGTTTTTCCTCTAATCAGTACTTTCTGTTTTCTACATGTTAACCACTCCCTAATCCATGTACATGTGTTTCCTTGAATCCCAACTGCGTTCAGTTTGAGAATTAATCTTTTGTGCGGGACTTTGTCAAAAGCTTTCTGGAAATCTAAATAAACCATGTCATATGCTTTGCAATTATCCATTATCGATGTTGCATCCTCAAAAAAATCAAGCAAGTTAGTTAGGCACGATCTCCCTTTCCTAAAACCATGTTGACTGTCTCCCAGTACCCTGTTACCATATAGGTAATTTTCCATTTTGGATCTTATTATAGTTTCCATAAGTTTGCATATAATAGAAGTCAGGCTTACTGGTCTGTAGTTACCTGGTTCAGTTTTGTTTCCCTTTTTGTGGATCGGTATTACGTTTGCAATTTTCCAGTCTGTCGGTACCACCCCTGTGTCAAGAGACTGCTGCATGATCTTGGTTAGCGGTTTGTAAATTACTTCTTTCATTTCTTTGAGTACTACTGGGAGGATCTCATCCGGCCCAGGGGATTTGTTTATTTTAAGAGCTCCTAGTCCCTTTAACACTTCTGCCTCAGTTATGCTAAAGTTATTTAAAACTGGATAGGAACTGGATGACATGTGGGGCATGTTGTCAGTATCTTCCTTTGTAAAAACTTGTGAAAAGTAATCATTTAATATATTTGCTTTTTTTTTTTTTTCATCTACGATTTTGCCATTTGTATCTCTTAAACATTTAATCTCCTCTTTGAATGTTCTCTTGCTGTTGTAATATTGGAAAAACATTTTGGAGTTGGTTTTAGCTCCCTTATCAATGTTCATTTCTTTTTCTCTCTTAGCCTTTCTAACTTCCTTTTTGACTTGCATTTGCAGTTCTGTGTACTCTTTCTGTGTTCTTTCTTTTTGGTCCTTTTTTCATGCTCTGTAAAGTGCCTTTTTTCGCTGAATATTTTTTTTAACTGATCTATTAAACCATTTTAGCAATTTAGTTTTACATTTAGATTTGTCTACTTTAGGGATGTAATTGTTTTGCGCCTCTAGTACTACATTTTTGAAGAACAACCATCCTTCTTCTGTGGGTGTTTTCTCTATTTTACTCCAATCTACTTCTGTTAGTCTCTGTTTCATACCTTCATAGTTTGCTTTTCTAAAATTGTAAACCTTAGCTTTAGTCATTACTTTTGGGGTTTAAAAAAACACTTCAAATGAGACCATGTTGTGGTCTGAGTTTGCCAGTGGTTCTCTGACCTCTGTTTTAGTTATTCTATCTTCGTTATTTGAAAAGACTAAATCAAGGCATGCCTCCCCTCTAGTCGGTGCCTTGACAAATTGTGTTAGGAAGCAGTCATTTGTCATTTCCACCATTTCAATTTCATCCTTCGTGCTACCCACCGGGTTTTCCCATTTTATATGGGAGAAGTTGAAACCCCCATTAGTATGGCTTCTCCTTTGCTACACGCATTTCTAATGTCATTGTATACCAGATTATGTTGCTCACCGTCTCAATCTGGCGGTCTATAGCATGCTCCTATTATTATGCCCTTTGAATTTTTGTCCGTTATTTTGACCCATATTGATTCGGCTTTTACTTTCTTTGTCCAGGTTTATCACCTGGGCTTCAAGACTGTTTATGTATAGCGCTACCCCTCCTCCTCTTCTGTCCTGCCTGTCTTTCCTATACAGTGTATACCCACAAATATTATATTCGTCCCCATCACTCTCAGACAACCAAGTTTCAGTAACACCTATCACATCATAGTTACTTGTTAGTGCAGTAGCTTCAAGTTCTAGAACTTTGTTTCTGATACTTCTAGCATTTAGATAAATACATTTAATGGTTGTCTTACCTGAGTTGATGTTCTTTTTTTGATGCGGTCTCCCTTCTGTTGTTTTGTTGATTTCTCCCCCCTTCCTTTCTAGTTTAAATGCTTCTGAACCTGCTCGAGGATCTTTTCTCCAAGTAGACTGGTTCCCTTTTTATTTAAGTGCAGTCCGTCCCGTCTATACAGATAGTCCTCGTTGTAGAATGTGGTCCAATGATCAAGATAGGTGAAGTCTTCCCGTGTGCACCACGTCTTCAGCCATGCGTTTTGATTAATTATTTCCAGCTGTCCACATGGTCCTTTGCAAGGTGCCGGTAGTATACCAGAAAATACCACAGTTTTGATTTTCTCTTTTAATTTCCTTCCTAGCTCTCTGAATTTGTTTTACAGGGATTTTGGTCTGTTTTTTCCAATGTTGTTTGTACCGATGTGGACGACTACTACCAGGTTGTCTCCTGTTCGTTCTAGGAGCCTGTCCACGTTCTCTGTGATGTGCTTGACCTAGGCTCCCGGAAGGCAGCACACTGTTGTAGTAAGGGGGTCCAAACTGCGAATTGAACTTGCTGTGTTTCTCAATATTCTCAATAGTTTGCTGTCTGGTCACCACTGTCAGTAGGGCCCTGGATGTTGTTCCTTTCATTCTCTTGTTGTTGATTCTGCTCATCAAAATTCTGAAGTGACTCAAATTTGTTGGTTGTTTTGATTTCTGGTGGTTGTGTTTGAGGAAGTTTCTTTTTTTCCCTGCTTCTGCCTACCTGAACCCAGCTGTTCTGACCTTCTATCTCCCTGGTGACTTTCAGTCTGTTAGGGGTGATGCAGACTTCAAATGAACTGTGGGTGTGCCAGTTCCTCAAGATCCTGTTGCTGTCTCACTTCTTCCAGCTCCATTTCTAGCATACTTACTAGTTTATGCAAATCCTGGATCGTGCGGCACTTTACGCACACTTGGTTTAGCTCCGCTGGGTTTTCTCGGATTTCCCACATCAAGCAGGTGTCACAGATTTAAAACCCAGCGGAGCTAAACCAAGTGTGCGTAAAGTGCCGCGCGGATCAGCGGATGGGTATACAAAATATCAAAGGCCTTGAATATCCCTTGGAGCATGGTAAAGATGATTAGTAAGAAGTGGAAGGTGTATGACACCAACAAGACCCTGCCAAGATCAGGCCGTCCCTAATGGCTAATGGCAGCTTTGCAAAAGCTACAGGCTTTTATGGCCAAGACTGATCAAAGTGTGCATTTGACAACAATATCCCAAGTACTCCACAAATCTGGCCTGTATGGTTTTTAAGCTGAACAGCTTTAGCTGAAAACCTAAAGGTTCTGCTCGATTCTAGAAATGCTATATTTCTTGTTTGAAAATATTTAGTTCCTTGTTTAATTAAAAATAAATAAAGGAATAATGTATTTGGTAGAAACAGATAAATGATTTAAACAAATGCATAGAGGAATAAATACATTTATTTACAAATAAATATTTTTAAATAAATAAATGTAGAAGTGAACTGGACTGACTTACTGTTGCCACCTGTTGCTGCTGGTTTAGTTTAAAACCTGACTGTATAAATGGGTAATGTATGTCACAATTGTAATTTGGCCTGGATAAGTGTGTGTGCTAAATAAAATAAATAATACACATGCCTGGTTGGTATTTGGATGGGAGACTGCCTTGCAATACCAGGTACTTTAAACTTTTCTTTGGAGTTTTACTCAGTGGTGTACGTCGAGGGTATATGCAGGTAAACAGCGTTTACCCACTTTGAATTTAGGCAATATATAATTTACCCACTTCTCATATAAGGGATACAGAGTTTACTCACTTCTGCTCTCCTGTGATGTGCACATCCTGTGTTAAAGACAATGTATTTTAACGCCGAGCCTCTGTGTTGTGTTCAGAGAATGTGAGCGGAGTGAAGCGATGACAATTCCGTTCACCACTCATAAGAATATCCTCCGCTCTTTCCTTCATTCCGCTGAGCTCCCCTCCTCCAGACAAAATGGTATTAAAGAAAAAAAAAAAAAAAAATCAACTAGATGTTTTTCCCCATCATGTTGCCGATTCAGATGAAAATATGTATTGTACATTCAGAAAGGAATACTATTTAATTGTACTTATTAATTGCATACCTTGACCCAAGTAAAAAACAAAACAAAATAAAACATCTACGCAAAAAAGCTGACATAAAGTGCTCAGAGAAGTTATCTAATTGAATTAGAAGACAGTTTCTCATTATTATTGTTTGGTACTGAAAACATGCGTACATTTCAAACTTTTCATATGATTCATATCAAATTAGCTTCATACAGGGCTTATTTGCATCCGAATATCTCATAAGGATCTCAAAGCAACCCACAAACACATATGAGTGAGTCGAGGGGGCTGACGGACCACCCTGTACTAGTGTATGAACTATCCTTGAGTGCAGAAAATATAAACCATGTTCACAGCGCTGTATGGTGCATAACCATAGAACTGTATCAGAACAATAACTGCAGACAGATGGACACACACACAGATGACGTTTCTCACATTTTTATATGGCCCAAATGCAGCTCCACAATCAGGAATATATATATATATATATATATATATATATATATATATATATATATATATATATATATATCAATATGATGTATATATATATATATATATATATATATATATATATATATATATATATATATATATATATGTATATATATATATATATATATATATATATATATATATATATATATATATATATATATATATATATATGTATATATATATATATATATATATATATATATATATATATATATATATATATATATATATGTGAATATATATATATATATATAAATATATATATATATATATATGTATATATATATATATATATATATATATATATATATATATATATATATAAATATGTATATGTATATATATAGTAAAAGTAAAGTCTCTACGGCAACGCAAAAGTTAAAAATTCTTTCAGCCCAACTTTCAATTTAGATGGCTTACCAAAAGAGTTTCCATAAAGTTATTTTACTTCTAACGAATCAATTACATAACTCCTGCTCATTTATTTTCTTCAAAAAAGTCTCTTTATTAGTTAAAACATGACTACAAAAATAAAAAAAAAACATAGAATGCATTTCTACATTACCATGTCTTCATCAGGTTCACATTAATTGAATTAACAAGCTCCTGATACATAAGAACATAAGAAGAACATAAGAAAGTTTACAAACGAGAGGAGGCCATTCGGCCCATCTTGCTCGTTTGGTTGTTAGTAGCTTATTGATCCCAAAATCTCATCAAGCAGCTTCTTGAAGGATCCCAGGGTGTCAGCTTCGACAACATTACTGGGGAGTTGATTCCAGACCCTCACAATTCTCTGTGTAAAAAAGTGTCTCCTATTTTCTGTTCTGAATGCCCCTTTTTCTAAACTCCATTTGTGACCCCTGGTCCTTGTTTCTTTTTTCAGGCTGAAAAAGTCCCTTGGGTCGACACTGTCAATACCTTTTAGAATTTTGAATGCTTGAATTAGGTCGCCACGTAGTCTTCTTTGTTCAAGACTGAACAGATTCAATTGTTTTAGCCTGTCTGCATATGACATGCCTTTTAAGCCCAGAATAATTCTGGTCGCTCTTCTTTGCACTCTTTCTAGAGCAGCAATATCTTTTTTATAGCGAGGTGACCAGAACTGCACACAATATTCAAGATGAGGTCTTACTAGTGCATTGTACAGTTTTAACATTACTTCCCTTGATTTAAATTCAACACTTTTCACAATGTATCCGAGCATCTTGTTAGCCTTTTTTATAGCTTCCCCACATTGTCTAGATGAAGACATTTCTGAGTCAACAAAAACTCCTAGGTCTTTTTCATAGATTCCTTCTCCAATTTCAATATCTCCCATATGATATTTATAATGTACATTTTTATTTCCTGTGTGCAGTACCTTACACTTTTCTCTATTAAATGTCATTTGCCATGTGTCCGCCCAGTTCTGAATCTTGTCTAGATCATTTTGAATGACCTTTGCTGCTGCAACAGTGTTTGCCACTCCTCCTACTTTTGTGTCGTCTGCAAATTTAACAAGTTTGCTTACTATACCAGAATCTAAATCATTAATGTAGATTAGGAATAGCAGAGGACCTAATACTGATCCCTGTGGTACACCACTGGTTACCACACTCCATTCTGAGGTTTTTCCTCTAATCAGTACTTTCTGTTTTCTACATGTTAACCACTCCCTAATCCATGTACATGTGTTTCCTTGAATCCCAACTGCGTTCAGTTTGAGAATTAATCTTTTGTGTGGGACTTTGTCAAAAGCTTTCTGGAAATCTAAATAAACCATGTCATATGCTTTGCAATTATCCATTATCGATGTTGCATCCTCAAAAAAATCAAGCAAGTTAGTTAGGCACGATCTCCCTTTCCTAAAACCATGTTGACTGTCTCCCAGTACCCTGTTACCATATAGGTAATTTTCCATTTTGGATCTTATTATAGTTTCCATAAGTTTGCATATAATAGAAGTCAGGCTTACTGGTCTGTAGTTACCTGGTTCAGTTTTGTTTCCCTTTTTGTGGATCGGTATTACGTTTGCAATTTTCCAGTCTGTCGGTACCACCCCTGTGTCAAGAGACTGCTGCATGATCTTGGTTAGCGGTTTGTAAATTACTTCTTTCATTTCTTTGAGTACTACTGGGAGGATCTCATCCGGCCCAGGGGATTTGTTTATTTTAAGAGCTCCTAGTCCCTTTAACACTTCTGCCTCAGTTATGCTAAAGTTATTTAAAACTGGATGACATGTGGGGCATGTTGTCAGTATCTTCCTTTGTAAAAACTTGTGAAAAGTAATCATTTAACATATTTGCTATTTTTTTTTCTTCCTCTACGATTTTGCCATTTGTATCTCTTAAACATTTAATCTCCTCTTTGAATGTTCTCTTGCTGTTGTAATATTGGAAAAACATTTTGGAATTGGTTTTAGCTCCCTTAGCAATGTTTATTTCTATTTCT
Source organism: Polyodon spathula (assembly GCF_017654505.1). Classification (NCBI taxonomy): domain Eukaryota; kingdom Metazoa; phylum Chordata; class Actinopteri; order Acipenseriformes; family Polyodontidae; genus Polyodon; species Polyodon spathula. The sequence continues at coordinate 61,984,440 of NC_054535.1, forward strand.
CTCTTGGCCTTTCTAACTTCCTTTTTGACTTGTGTTTGCAGTTCTGTGTACTCTTTCTGCGTACTTTCTTTTTGGTCCTTTTTTAATGCTCTGTAAAGTGCCTTTTTTCGCTGAATATTTTTTTTAATTGATCTATTAAACCATTTTGGCAATTTAGTTTTACATTTAGATTTGTCTACTTTAGGGATATAATTGTTTTGCGCCTCTAGTACTACATTTTTGAAGAACAACCATCCTTCTTCTGTGGGTGTTTTCTCTATTTTACTCCAATGTGGGTGTTTTCTCTATTTTCTCTGTGGGTGTTTTCTCTATTTTCTCTGTGGGTGTTTTCTCTATGTTACCCTCATGTTGACTGTGTTTTAATGAATCCTTCAGAGGCTGCAAGTGAAGAAGGAGCTGCAATGTTGCATTTGCATAGCATGAGGTGAAATTCGGGTTGCTCAAGCCTCTGAATGGATGTGTAACTGCAAGTGTTCTCTTAGAAGGTTGAGATAAGATGGGTGACTCCATTGTTAAATTTGATGGTTATATTTTTGACCATACTTATGTTCTCCAGATAGTAAGAAACAGCTTGATCTTCCCTATTGCCCCACTGATGAGACCAGTGGCAATGTCAATGTTCTTGGGAAGCATCAGTTTGCAACCTATTTTGACTCGTATGGTAGTTTCCCGTCCAGCTGTACGACTGCAGTTAGCCTTGTAGGCGTTCTTTTTTCAGCACATTTCCCTGGAAGTTACAAGGGCAGGCCACAGTCCATAAGATGAATGTCCTCTCCAGGCAGATGATCAAGCATGGCAGTCTGGATCTTGTTACAGGCATCTACAGTAGGCATGAGGCAGGTTGAGCTTGCATCTTTGTCATCTAAGTCTTTCATGTGTTTGATAATTTGTTTTTTGTAGGTGGAAAAATCTCCTCTTCCACAGTTATCAAGCATAAGTCAACAATCTGCGATCTGCTTGGTTGGTGGCTCCATCGGGCACGGTTAAGGAAGTTACCAAAAGTTCTGTCCTGTTTCTTGTGCATATTAAGTGTGAGTTGATCATACGCAAACAAATTCCACAGATCCACAGATGCCATGAGCCAGTCAGTTTGTGCAATTCCTCTTGAGCAACTGGCAAAGGTCGATTCTGATGCACAGGTGAAAGCTGTAGCAAATCCCCCAGAAGTAAGTGATTTTTCCAACACAGCCATCATCTGTGTTAGTAGTCTGGAAAATCTCACACAGACAAGGATGGATGTACATTAAGGTGACATTGGAAATCACGGACACCTCATCAGTAATGAAGAGGATTACATGTCCCTTGTCTCTATGAAAGCATTGCAGTACCTTTTCAGAGATGGTCATCTGTGGCAGGGCGATTGCCATGCACAGTGGTAAATTAGTGTTGGTGTGATTTTATGTGGGAATGGGTTTATTGTGTATCGTTTTGGAGTTGATTAGTTTGATTTGTATTATTGTTTACAGACGGGCGCTCGATTGAGACTTGTTGCCTGCTATGCTTGGTTGAGGGGAAGGGCAGCAAGTGATTGGCTTTGCTGGTCTTCAATCAGCAGGTGGGCAGGTCTCGACCGAGTGTCCGTCAGTTTAAAAACATCCACGGGAGATTGCTCGGGGCTGCTGCAAGGTCTGCCATTTTCACGGCACCTTTTGAGTTATAGTTTGTGGTATTGTGTTTTATTTTGCACTTTTTGTACAGTTTGCTGTATTAGTCCTCTGTGCGTTACCATCGCTGGTAACGTCACATGACCTCCTTTATTTTACTTTCATTTTCTGTTGTTGTTAATAAATCCTGCGCGCCTGTGCCGGCATTTCAACACCACCTCTGTATCTCTGTATGCTTGAACAGCGGCTACCCGCACGCGTGACACGAGGAAGACCCTGTCACATCATCCCATTGATATTGTAAGCTTCAACTCCATTGGGTGCTGTGATTGCCACTTCTTTTCCCAGGCTTTGTTTCACCCATGCTGTGACAGTTTGAATAAGAAAAGTCTTCCCTGTGCCTCCAGTGCCACTCACAAACATGTAGAGGATGAGGGCATTTGTTTCAGTATGTTGTTGCAAAGTTTTCACAATGTGGTCAAACACTCTCTGCTGATCTTTATTAAGGCACTTGAGCATGTCTTCTACATTTTGTAGAAGAGGTTATGCCACCACATCTCTGAATTCAGCCACTGCCTCTGCAGCCCGCAGAGGAACAAAGTTAACTTGATTTTGAGGCCCTTCAGTTTCAAGCTCATTGTCCTCTTCAGCCTCTATTCCCTTTTGTTTCTGCTCTACTAGTCGGGTTAACTCCTCATCAGCTGCAGTTATTTGTTGTAGTTGGTCATGATAGACCATATCTTTTTGAAGGCTATTCCTACAAGCACGGAAGGCTTTCATGTAGGAATGGCACCCTTCGGGAAGAAGATCTGTTATTGCTTTCCATGGCTTGAAAAGTAGGAGGATGTCTATATTGCCTTCACAAGCTAGCAAAATGGCTGGATTGTAGTCATTGGCTCTGAATTCTGCACTAATCCGTGGTAGATCATAGTGTCTACCATGAGGTTTGGGTGCTTTCCGGCCAGCAAAGGCCTCAGTCACATCACAGATTGCCATCATGGTTTGTTTTTTTCTAGGAAATCCAAAGCAACAAACTATCACCACTTTGATTTAGATTTTCTTGGATCTTTCTTGTGGCATCCATTCAGCATGCATTCCATGAATTCCATAAGTGTACAAGTCTGGGAATCACAGTAGGTCTAGTTTTTTCCCCCAGTCTTCTAGAGTGTCATCCTGTATGTGAAGCATTTGGTAAAGATCAGTAGCTGTACCTTTCTTTCTTTCACTGTGTATAGGATGTATTGTGTAATTGTGGTAAATGGTAAATGGTAAGTTGTTGGTGCACTGCTTACCAGGATGTGGAGTTCCAAGTCATCTGGCAAGGCTTGTTTTGGTGGGGGCAGTTTGCTCAGTGTTTCTGAAGATCTGGCTTTTTGTTAATAAATTACATGTACTTTTCCTGAGTTTGTTTGTTTAGCTGTTGGTCACAATGATTTTGTTCCTGCTGCTGTTGGGGTCTGGCCTGTGGCTCATTGTGATGCTGATTCTGCTGGTTTGTGTTACAGATAATTGCACGATGGTATTCCTCAATGGGCCGATTTCGTTCTGAATATTTTACAAATACAACAAAACAATCCAGGCATTGCAGGTCACGATGTTATCAAGAATATTTTTCTCGGGGGCCAAATGAGATATACTGATTCCTTTGGGGCCATGACTAATTAAAACAAATGTATTACCACTAAAATATGCATATAGGCCTATTCTCAAAACAGCAGAACTAAATATTTAAAAGTTAATATTCAAAATAAGTAGGCAACTATTACTTATTAATTTATTTTTGATCAAAAGAGCCACATTCACAATATTAGGAATCTGTCATCTACCTAACATAGCCTACCTTGTATAACGAATGCGTCCGTTTCATTAATTTTTTTAACCAGCGGCGGATAATGCATTGCTGAGTTTTTTGCGCTCACTTATCAGGTGGTGTCTGGAATGAACCAAATGCAATTAAAACAGCAGGTGGAGGCGTGAAATAAATATATTTATAACTTCTCTGCACCGGCTTGGTGTGCTGTAATGGAATCAGAGATAAAAAGTTCTGCTAGGAGAGAATAGTAGTGAGGAGCTGCTGAGCGCAGCGACCAGGGAATTTTTTTTAAGACAAGCTCAGTGAGCTGGGAATTTTTTAAGGTGTGCAAAGCTGCTGACATCAATAAATGAAAACTACTATATATATATATATATATATATATATATATATATATATATATATATATATATATATATATATATATATATATATATATAACAGTGCATGAAAAAGTATTTGCCCCTGATTTTGTGCATTTTTGCACATTTTTCTCATTGAATTTGGTCAGATCTTTTTGTGGGTTGTGGTAGTATATAGAGGGAGTCTGAGAGAAAAAAAAATGACACCAAAGTTTGGTTCTTCTTTCATTTGTTTAGTGTACAAGGTAATCAAACACGCAATTTTCAGGTGTGAAAAAGTTATTGCCCCCCCTAGTTAACTCAACCCATTTAAAAGGATAATTAGGGTCAGCTGTTTAAATACTTTGGTTAACAATCAGGCCTGATTTGGGCCAGCCCTGCCCAATATAAATCTGACTAACTTTGGCCCTTACCATCAGAGTGAAGTTGTCAGCACACAGGTTCTAGAGGCACATCATGCCACGATTAAAAGAAATTCCTGAAGACCTCCGGAAAAAAATGTTGATGCCTATCAGTCTGGAAAGGGTCACAAAGCCATTTCTAAGGCTCTGTGGCTACACCAAACCACAGTCAGTGCCATATTGTCCAATTGGAGAAAGTTTGGGACAGTAGTGAATCTTCCCAGGAGTGGCCGTCCTGCCAAAATCTATGGACAGATGAATCAAAAGTGGAACATTTTGGCCAACATGGCCCCGTTGTGTCTGGAGACATTCCAACAACCAACACTCTCTTCCACAGTAAGAACCTCGTTCCAACAGGCAAGCATGGTGGTGGTAGTATCATGATTTGGTGATGTTTTGCTGCATCAGGACCTGAACGATTTGCCGTCATTGAAGGAATCATGAATTCTGCTAGGTATCAGAGAATTCTACAGGAAAATGTCAGGCCATCCATCTGTGAGCTGAAGCTGACGCACAGCTGGGTCATGCAGCAAGACAATGATCCGAAACACACAAGCAAGTCTACATCAGAATGGTTGAAGAACAAGAAATTTAAAGTTTGGCCTAGTCAAAGTCAAGACCTAAACTCCATTGAGATGTTGTGGCAGGACCTGAAATGAGCAGTTTATGCTTGAAAACCCACAAATGTCATTGAGTGTGTATTGACTTACTGCTTCTGGACAAACAATAAGAAGGACGACCAGACCCAACTCAGACTGCACTTCATGGCGAGTCGGTCAATGGACAGTGTTGTACCACAGTTCCCCAAGCTGGTGTCAGGAGGTTGAAGTCCGGGTCTCCCTACCACGATCTCATAGTATTTTTTTCTTCATTTTTATTAACTTTTTGATGGGAGGAAAGAAGAGGATGGGAAGGAGACAGCTGCAGCAGCAACAGCAGGCATAGGAGGAGATCAGCTGGGAAGCCCTCCTCCACAGCATAAGCAAGATCTACTGTTGCTGCATCTGTGGGGAGTGGGGGAATTTCCCAGTTAATTGCCCCCTCCCCGAAGAAGAGTGGTCTTACAGCTGCTGGAGAGGGGACAAAGACCTGGAGTGGGAGGAGCCCGAATGTCCTGCGCATGAGTGGGAGAAGCCCAAACATCCACAGCCCAAGAGGGGGGAGTCGGTGCGTCCACAGCCCAAGAGGGGGGAGTCGGTGCGTCCACAGCCCAAGAGGGGGGAGTCGGTGCGTCCACAGCCCAAGAGGGGGGAGTCGGTGCGTCCACAGCCCAAAGAGGGGGGGAGTCGGTGCGTCCACAGCCCAAGAGGGGGAGGCGGTGCGTCCACAGCCCAAGAGGGGGGAGTCGGTGCGTCCACAGCCCAAGAGGGGGGGAGTCGGTGCGTCCACAGCCCAAGAGGGGGGAGTCGGTGCGTCCACAGCCCAAGAGGGGGGCTGCAAGTGAGTCGGTGCGTCCACAGCCCAAGAGGGGGGAGTCGGTGCGTCCACAGCCCAAGAGGGGGGAGTCGGTGCGTCCACAGCCCAAGAGGGGGGGAGTCGGTGCGTCCACAGCCCAAGAGGGGGGAGTCGGTGCGTCCACAGCCCAAGAGGGGGGAGTCGGTGCGTCCACAGCCCAAGAGGGGGGAGTCGGTGCGTCCACAGCCCAAGAGGGGGGGAGTCGGTGCATCCACTGCCCAAGAAGGGAGATTCATAACGTTCACTGCTTGTCACGTCCACCTCCACCAACAGAGGGAGAATAACTGCTGGTTCCACCTCCACCACCATGGGAGGATTGAGTGCCACTCCCACCACCACCATCAGAGGGAGCATGCTTGCTGGTTCCACCACTGCAGCCAGAAGGAGAGGAGCCCCTGCCCCCTTCGCTGCCAGAAGGGGAGGTTGCCGGGCCTCAGCAGCCCCTGCACAGGCTGCTGAGCCTGAGCGTGCCCCCAGGGGGGTGATAAAGCTGACCATGAGGCAGTGGCTGTGAAGTGGCTGCACCCACCGCTAGTCCTGGTTTCCCTGCTGCAATTGCCTCCCGAGGGTCCGCTGCTGCCATTGTCCGGGGATGCTTGACTCGCATTGCCTGGGGCTGCCTGTCTCTCTTTTATATCCCCTAGGATGGCCAAGGGTCCCGTTTCGCCTCGGGCTGCAATTTTCACCTTTGCCTCTCCTAGGGTTGCTGCTGGTCTTGCTTTGCCTGGGGTCCCTGCCTGCTGTGCTTTGCCTGGGGTCTCTGCCTGCTGTGCTTTGCCTGGGGTCTCTGCCTGCTGTGCTTTGCCTGGGGTCTCTGCCTGCTGTGCTTTGCCTGGGGTCTCTGCCTGCTGTGCTTTGCCTGGGGTCACTGTCTGTTGCGCTTTGCCTGGGGTCGCTGTCTGTTGTACTTTGCCTGGGGTCGCTGTCTGCTCTGCTTCGCCTGGGGTCATCACCAGCTCCACTTTGTTAGGGTTAGGGACCCTAACCCTAACCCTAACCCTAACACTAACCATGCTTCCCCTCTTCCGGGACTTTGAGACTGAGGGGGGAGGTGGCTGTTGGGGCCATGTGTGCATTGCACAAGGGGAGGAGGGATATGTGGCAGGGCAGTAGGAAAGCCCTGTTATTTTAAAGTGTGTTTATATGTGGAGAACGAGCGTGGTGTCGTCCGCCACATTATTGTTTTGTTTTGATTTTGTATTTGTTTATTTTACAACGGGGTTTCCCCCTCTGCCGCTGTGTTATATTGTATTTGTTTTATGATTTATTGTATCTATGGTGGCATGTTATTGTTTATTTAAGATTTATGTATTTAAATATGTGTTTGTTTATGTTTTGTAGCATGATGGGTAACACCATCCACGATAAAACCTCGTGCAGAAGATGGTCATCTCTCAAGTCTAATTTGTTAATTTATTAAGTGGGAGATTTCCACCAAAATAAATACCTGCAGCTCTCTGCACTCAAGAGAGGCGAGAATGGGAGCGAGCGAGGGAGGAATTGCGAGCGAGAGTAAGAGATTAAAAAGAAACGCTCTTCAAAATTCTGAAGTGACTCAAATCTATTGGTTGTTTTGATTTCTTGTGGTTGTTTTTGATGAAGTTTCTTTTTTTCCCTGATTCTGCCTACCCGAACCCAGCTGTTCTGACCTTCTATCACCCTGGTGTTGTTTTGTGTTTGTGATATTTTTGTTCATTGTTTTTTTGTTTACATCTTTTATTTCTCTCTGTGAGCAGTGAGTGTTTTTGTTTAAACATTTTATTTTGGTTTAGCTCGGCTGGGTTTTCTTTGTCCCAGCCTGACCTGAAGACCTGTTTTGTTTTTTTGTGTTTGTGATTATTTTTGTTTAAATCTTTTATTTTCTGTGAGCAAGTGTTTATTTTTGTTGAAATATTTTCTTCTTTAATAAACGGTGCACAATACGTGTTTTCAGTTCATGCTTCTGGCCTGATGTCAGCGCTCAGCCATAGCCTAGTCTGGGTAAAAGCATCAGCCAAATCAATTAATATGACATATTTTTCTGGCTTGCTATTTATTAAATTATTTACACATTTATATTATAAACATTAATTTCTACATTTATTTATTTAAAAAAAAATAATTCATATATATATAATTTTTTAAATTATTTATTTCTACCTAAGAAATGATTCCTTTATTTATTTTTAGTTAAACGAGGAACTACAATTTATCAGAGAGCAAAGATTTAGCCAAGGAAGCTACATACTGTTGTGTATAATTACATTCTATTGTATCTACCAAACAAGAAACTGGATATTTTCAAACAGGAAATAAAGCATTTCTAGAATCGAGCAGAACCTCCAGGTTTTCAGTGAAAGCTGGTCAGGCATGGATGTAAGCTTAAAAAATTAATGCATTTCAGCAACAGCGCAGTGGCGCAGCAGGCTAAGGCTGTGTGCTCTTGTAAGTTCAAACAACGGTACGTTATTTATTATTATTATTATATTTAAGCTTATTATTGAGCCATATTATTATTATTATTATTATTATTATTGGTGCTGTTTTATAACATAAATACATTGTTTAATATAAATGGTGTGGATATCAAATTGCTTGTGTTCCCTGGTTTATTTTGACGTGTGGAATCACATGATTGGTATTTGTCCAGTTGTTTAGCTTTTCTGTTTGAAAGGTCTCTACACACTCTTAAAAAAATAAAAACCAAGAAATTGAAGAAGAAGAAGAAGAATTTTACCTTAGTTTGAGTTATATTTCATTGGGTATAAGGGTATTTATGTTTTTTTTCCACATTTGATGTAAAAAAGTTTCAGACTTTTGGTACTGGTACAGATGGTAATTCTAAGTGATTTAGTTTTGCCGCTGCAACATGGTGAAAACAGCAAAACTCTTGGAGCTGTATAGAGACTCTTGGTAGTTTCAAACAAGTTTTTCTAACTTGGATGAGGAATTACCGTTCCTCTCAATATATCCTTTATTTCTGCACTCCCGCGTTTCATGCTTTGTGAGAATATTTAATACTTAAGGACAGAGATTTACATGAACGCGCAGCCCCATCTGTGTTACACGACTGGAGAAAATTAAATTTTAAGACCAAAAACTGCCAAAATGACTGCCGTGGGGCTTCCAATGTTAAGGTTCCTTTCTCACAATGGCTCACAAGGATCAATGGTTTTATCACTAGCTGTACTCCTATTGAAACTACTCATGTCAATAACAGGGGTGGTGATCCTGCAAATTGGCTTTGTAAGAAGTACTGATGAATGGAAGGCTCCTGCCCCTTTTCCCTCAAGCATCTCTTTCTCCATTGATGATTCTTCAGGGCCACATTTTGTCCCAGAGCTCTCACTGCAGGTATTGAGCTTCACAATTGGGTTGTCTGTTGTAGAGTAGTATTCATTCTTGTGTCCATTTCCTTTCAAAAGTCATTAACAGTGTTAGCCAAACTTAAGTCATCTTCCTCCCTGGCTCTCGTTGACGAGGTATTTTTCTTCAGACTGTTTAGAAGCCTCAAGCAGGTGTCTCCAATATCTCGTTCAATCAATACTGTTAACTAGGGTGGCTAACAATAAGCAGTCCCAATGGCTTCTATTTCCTCCTGAGCTGTCTCTAGAAGCTGTCACGTGGTCTTTCCCACTGGATTTATTCCAGATCTTCCTGATTTTTATTACATTTATTAGAATAAGATAATAGTGGTGGGAACCAACCAAGACAATGTAGTATAGGAGCCTTTGGCACTTTTCCTTCAGATAATGTGGATTTCCTATTGGCCTGGTGTTGATTACTGATGTTTAATGCTGGATCCAGGGATCAGCCTATTTCCAGCCTCCAAGGCACATCAGCATACACAGCGGCGACAATGCTGATTCCATGCAGCAATGTCACCACTGTGCGGCCTCCCTAGCACCTCGGCATTTCAACCATCTAGAATGGACTGGGTGAGCACTTTGCAGGGGTCGTCAGATGGGCATCTGCTGTCTTAGGTGTTTTGTCAACCAGCCCACAACACCTCCGTAGGGCTCAACAGTGATGCTGGCGTCCCAGTACTACTCAACCTCCATCCTCCTCCCACCCATTATTCCTCTTCATGAACAGTCTGCCTCCTTGGATAGCCTTCAGCATATGTCGCAATTGGTGTCCACTGAATATAACATCTCTGAGAAGCCGGACCATGGAGTGTGCAACTAATGCACCCCCTACTCCACTTCCTGGATGATGATTGAACTGCTGTGGGCCAGAGATGGGGACCATCCAGTGTCCCTCATAGACATTGCAGATATGGGTGCAGATCTGAGAAGGGCCCCGTCATCTCCACTCCCAAAGGGAGGAACCATGCCTACTCCAGATCCCCAGGCAGTAAGCAGGTCCGTGCCAGAGCCAAGAAGAGAGCCGCACCAGTCCCCCGTGACTGAAGGAGAGCTGCACCAGTCTTCCCGCAACCGAGGGAGAGCTGCACCAGTCCCCAGTGATAGAGGGAGACTACCCACTGCTCCCATCTTTGGCACCAGGAGGAGACATTAACAAAAATAATTCAAAGATGTACTATTTACAATCACACCACTAGCATGTGCACCTACAAATGCAAGCTTATCCATTTCTAACCTTAACCCTTTGAGGCCAATTGTCAGGCACGTCGGGTCCAATTTATTTTCACACACGTTGTTTATTTTACACTTGCTGTTTAAATTTTTTTTGCAGCGTAAAACAGGTTTAAAAGGTACTGAATTGCAAAAGTACACTCAGTACTGCATCTCCAGCCAAGCCCCATCCCTTGTGTGATGTATTTTTCACATACTACTTTATAGATGTGCATACTGATAAATCCTCTCCTGATCATTCATTCTATCACCAAACTCCTCAATAATGCGATCTGAGTCATTATTTTATTACTATAACATCTCAAAAAGCTCTGCAAATGTCAGTGATATTCTTTGAGAGCTGGATGCAGATGCAGCTATCTCATTTGTTTATGTCCCTGTTATCTCTGTGGTGCATGGGACTATCAGATTGTGGCAATTTGACCGGTGATTGTGAACAGGTGTAGAGGTGATGAGGTGCAAAAGGAATTGCAAACAATTGTAATCCGGTAGGAAAGTGGTTTTAATTCTGGTGTCCAACAACAGAAAAACGATCCGGCAATACACAACAATGTGTAATGTGCGTAGCCAAACAACCGGGTTTACAGTCCCAAACAATAGTCCCAAACGTCTAGTGATACAATAAACAAGAAAATTAGTAACAATCAAAACAAACAAACACTCAAGAATATTCCTCGGCAGTTTCTACTGCAGCTCTCAGTCCTTCCAGTTTTAAAGCGCAAACCCCAAGCGAAGGAAAAGATTAGCGTTTCTCTGGTCCCTTTTATGCTACCCGGTATGATCCCTTGGTAAACGATTTCAAATGCGTCTATAGCCTGTAGCTGCTACCACGTTTACCTTCTGGGTCAATACGTTCCTGCAACAGAGTCTCGCTTCCATCCAGGCTGACCGACTTCCTGACCTTGGAAATGAACTGTCAGGCCAGCCCGTCCAGATACTTTTTCTTTCACTATTTAGCACCCTCACAGGTCGAGAGGGAGATTTATAACCAGAACTCATTGTATTTCTGTCACACAGGTACACCCTTTTTTCGGTTTCATTTGGCTCATATCAGTCTCACTCACCCATTGAAAGGTTTTCTCGGCTTTTTACGGCTAAAAAATGACTACAGACCTGTGCTTTTTGGAGTGGACTGGAAATGGAAAATTGTAGTGTCGGACCTTGTCTGACATAAGACTGCAAAGGGTTCAGCTTGGGGTGGGAAGATAGCTTAATTGACCCCTTATTAATGTAATGTTAATGTGTCTCTTATCCTGAGCATTTTTTATCTGGGAACTGATGATGTGTGTTTAAATCAGCAACAAAATTATTAAATCTCATATGGTTCAGGGTAAAAAGAAGGCAAAAGTGAGTACATTAATTGAATTGGTTAGTTTGGGGGTTCACATATTGCCTATGAGGTATTATCTCTCCAGAATTTTGCTTAATTAAACTGCTGCTTCTTATTAGTTCTCCGAGAATCTTTATTTAAAATTTGGTGCCTACAATTTGGCGTAGTCGGCAGGATCCTGCATTGCAGTCTGAGATGTTTCTGGTATTTGTGGTGTGCATTGGCACAGTAATGTAGGAGTGAGTAATAGTGTTTCTATTATTAAAAGAAAAAGTATATTTTGACTGTGTTGCAGTATCAATAACTTATTGTGACTTCCCCGGAGTTGTATCAGAGGTAGTTGGTTTGTTTTTGTTGTATTTTTCGTTTGATTTTGTTGTGTCATTTGACAAAAGGAATCTGCAGCACACTGGCTGAAATCATGTGGGGATGTAACAGGGCCAGCAGCCCTGCACATAGAAAAGGGGATGGGGCAAAGCCTTGCCAATAAAAATGTTTATTTTTGATTTGTATTGTTTATTTTTAGAGCGGGGTTCCCCCTCCACCTTATGTGTTATTGTTTTGCACTGTTTCATTTTTGTATTTTGATTCAGCATATTTTAGTTGTTTAAAATGACGGTGTGGCTGCATGTGGGTGTGTGCAGGTGTGTGTGTTCTGGCAGAGACGAGGTTTGGCAGCTTGTCTCTGCCAGTGAACGAAAACACGTGCAGAATGCAGCCGAGGGATAATCAGCTAATTGGTAGCTGGTTAATCCCCGACTGAGGATATAAATGCAGTGAGCAGGAGAGTGTGGGGGAGGAGGATTGTGAGGAGTATTTAGAGTGAGAGCATTTACTGTGTCAGTGAATTCTGTGACCAGCCTGTCCGATACTTTTTGTTTGCGTAGTATGTTCAAGATTTATTTTTATTTCAACCTTTTCTTTTGTGCTTTGTGAGCAAGTTTATTTTTGTTTAAATATTTTATTTATTTCTGTGTTTAATAAATGGCGCACACCACGTCTTTTTCAACTGCAGTACTTGCCTTTGTGTGCTTCCTCATTCTGGCCTGACGTCACCGCTTAGCCATTTCCTGTCACAGGGGACTAGAGACAGTGCTGTGAGTGATTCCCAGAATGATCTCCCTATGGTAGCATATTTAGTTAAGTTATAGAGATTGACCGCCGAACTAAATATGTGTTGTCACAAAGACGGCTGCAGTGGGTGACGTCAGACCAGAAACAGGAACCAAAACAGAATAAACAGAGAGGTGGAGTTGGGTGAAGCTGAGCGATTGTTTTCGCTCAGCATTTAATAATTAAACAGAGCAGAAAATAAAAGGTTGCAAGACAAACAAAACACAGGACACGGCACTTGAGGCCAAAATAAACAGACAAACAAAACGGATTAACACTACATGAAACAGACACTAACAAACAGCCGACGAACAGACAAACATGGTGAGTTAAAATCGATTATTTACTTTACTTTTTTACTTTCTCCTCTCCACACCCGTTCTGCAGTCACCGAACACACAACCCAGAGTGAGTGAAAACATGCTGTTTTTATGCAGCTGTACCGAGACTCGATTGCTAATCAGTCATTCAATTGGAGTCTCGGTACAACTGCACGTGAATTAATAAAAGTGCAATTCCCCATGCTCACATATTACATTTTTCCTGCACGTGAAGTGCTGTGCAATCCTCGTGTCTAAATACAAACATACATTTTAAACACTTGTGTTACACAGACCCATTTATATCCTGTCTACCAATGACTATACACCAACATTAACACACTACACGTAACATACAACACAAATAAATAGCCCAGGGGCGGGGCACTTTACCACAGTGTACATCTGGAGTAATCAAACAGCGAAACTAAGTATATAGGATGGTATAGGATAAGCCAATAGTGTAATTATCCACACCAGGTTGAACTGATAAGGAGTAATTGAACCATAAACTCCAGTTAAAACCAATTATTGCACATAAAAAAGTGTAAATTTAATGTGCAAAGAAACAAAAACAGTCATTAAAGTGCATGTCCAGAGAAGGAGTGCTTTTTGCTTTCTTAGAATAATATTGGAACAATATATTTGTAGAAAAAAAAGTAGAGACAACAGAGTAGCAACATGGTTGAAAACAGAATACACAAGTACATGATAGAGAAAACTTTGCAATAAAAGGGAAAGATGGAGAAAGACGATTGGTCAAGTAATCTGAGTCATGAAGGAGAATGGTTTGTGAAATAAAAGAAAGTCAAATTGGAACAGGTGTGTGTAGCTATGGTATGTAGAGGTAGAATATTGCGTAAGGCTTACTCACGAGTTTTGCGTGTATGTGTCTAAGTGTAGTTTGGTTTTGTTTTGACCCTGGTGAAGTTAGGTTGATATTGGATATTTGACAGTTGGGGGATATTCGATATTCGTGCAAAACACTAATATTTCACCCAATGAAAGATGTTATGCTAAGGAGTAATTTAACCTATGTCTCGTTGATTTGCGGTAAGCAATCTCTAGTTATGAACATGAAAAAAATACGCGTTCATATTCACTATACATTGTACAGTAGGTTACGTCATATAATGGTTTATAGCTCCTACATACAAACTTGGAAATAACTGTTGTTTTACCTCATGGAAGATGTCATGTTAAGGAGTAATTTAAGCCGTGTTTCGTTGATTTGCGAGTTAGCAATCTGTAGTTATGAACACAGAAAATAAGCATACATATTCACTGTACATTGTACAGTAGGTTAAGTCATATATTGGTTCATAGTTCATAAAAACTTGCAAAATAACTGTTCCCTTTCAATTTGAAGATGGCCAACAAATATCGTTATGGGATACATGCCTGCATATTGGTAGGTGACACTGAGCTCCTATATCAAAGCTTAGGCCCCCTTGATTGTAGCTACGCGTCCCCGTGCTCGCGTAGAGTTCTAGCCGCACTGCGAGCCAGACAGGCCAGCCATATACTCCTCACCGAGGCTTCCCTCGTTGTTGAGTTGAGAAGTACGCAGGCTGCGCGGGCCTTCACCCCTGGTGTAGGTCGCTCAATCTATAGACAGTGTGCTATCCCCCATCTGTCCTGTAATATTTTAACTGTTTTTTGTATTTAAAAACTGTTTTGTATTACTGTGATGTGTAAGTGAATTGCCTGCTGCGGCTTCGGCCCTGTCCCCCTATTGTACGCTACGCGCTGCTCAGGCGTGTGACCATGCGGTCAGGGTAGGCACTGTGCACAGCTGCCCCGGTGTTTTTTAATACTGTGGTACGTAAGACTCTGCCCATGCTACTTTGGTACCACGGTGCACACGGTGCCCATTGTTTCGCTGTACGGATACAGGCTATGGTGCACGCGGTGCACGCGGTACTCGGTGCTTCTGTGTACGCAGTACTCAGTGCATGCGGTGCACACGGTATCTGGTGCTAGTGTGGGAATGCAGTGCTGCACGGTACTTTGCGCATGGCGCTTGGGCTGCACGGTGCACTCATTGTATACAGTGCTTGACCACTGCTTCAGACCTAGCGCAACAGTGCCTTGTTGCCTCTACTTATAGACGGTGCTCCACTCCGCTGTAGGTTGCGCACTGCCCCAGTCGTGCGACTGCACATAGTCCAGGCACACCCCTGTCCAGCCACTACGCTGTGTTACTCTTTTTCTGTGTAACAGCCTGCATCACTTTGCGATTGCAGCCTACTCAAACCTCACAGTGCTCGCTATTTGATGTTTCCTGTTCTATTGCAGTTTAAGAGACACGTGATCCTCCATCGGACCCCAGCTCTGCCATGTTCCGCTGTAGAGTTGACTCTGAAGGACTGCCTCAGACGCCTTCTCGGCGCTCAGTTTTTAAAGTGTTTAAAGAAAAAATGTTGTATGGTTTCTACCTGGATCAAGCTTTGCTGCACCCGTTGTTGTGTTGCATACGTTGGTTTGGCCAGCGTCCTATATGTATGTGTATTCGTTTCTTACTGCCGTGCAGTTGGAAATAAGTAATAATAAGTTGGATTCCTCCATGGGAACCCAGCTCTGCTGTGTCCCGCTGTTGAGTTGAATCCACCAGCTTGTTCAAGCCTGTCCACTCGGTGCACTACCGAGGTGACTATTATTTTACCATCACAATTGCTATTGTGTGTGTGTGTGTTTTTCTTTACTGCCTTGCAGTTTGAAAAGAAAAAGTAGTAGCAGCATGATGCCTCTATTGGGACCTGGCTCTGCAGGGTTCCACTGTTGATTTGAATCAGCAGGCTTATTTTACCCTGCCTATTGGCGTGCTTGGTGACCTGCCTGGCATGGGGAATGCGTTACTTTGTTCCTGCATCACACGCCGCAGCTCCTTGAGCCTGTGCTCCACTCTGACACACCCTATGCGCTGCCACGTGGTGTGATTGAACGCGGTCCAGCATCAGGTTATCGCCGTCCTGCACCATGGTGCAGCACTGTGAGCTCCCCTGTACTGCTCTCCTGATTGCATACTGCAGTCACTCGAGCCATGTATCCACCCCGGGTTGTGTTGACTTCATGTCCGTGCCTTGGTGCTTCGCTCCACAGCATATTAATACCACTCTGTGTCCCTAATGCTCGGTGCACCAGTAGTGTATTCTACCTCACGCAGTGCCCTCGGTGCGTCTGCACCCTTGGGGCCTATGTGCTTCAATGCACGGCCGAGTCGTGTGGTGACTCCTTACCCCCGCACGTTTCAAATGCATGGATGCCACCATCGCTCCCTTGCAGTGGCAAGTGATCTGGGTGATGGATTGCCTGTATGATTGGTTGATATGCCCAGTTGCAGGAAGGAGCGGTGGCCCAGACAGCTATTTGTGATGAAGCATCGGGTTGAGACTGGGTCTCCTCTTAACAATTCTAGAACCGATTAATAATAAGCTCACCTGTCAGACGACAGAGTAGCAGCTCTCCAGCACCAACTCTCCCTGTTTCCACATAGATCAAGGGTGCCCCTTGTCTTGTGCTATAGCAATATCAGCATCGGGATGGGTTTACTGCGCATGCACCCGATGCAAGCGTGGCTCGATGCGTTCCATCTGTATCCCAAGTGCGACAGACACCGTTGGCTGTCAGTGTGTCTTGCTTGCTCGGCGGCCCTGCGCTGGTGGAGGGTTACAGCTCACCTGCACCAAGAAGTCCCAATGGGGGCGGTTTACACCCGCAGGGTATAGATGACAGATGCCTCATACTCGGGTTGGGGCGCGGTCTGTGAAAGCAGAGGAGTCAACGAACCCATGTTGGAGCTGCAAGTGGTGTTCCTTGCCCTCCACTACTTCCTACTCGTGGTGCGGAACAGACGTGTACTGATCTGCACAGACAATACATCAGTGTTGCCATATGTCAACCACCATTTGGGAACGTTTCGGGAAGGCGCAGGTCAATCTCTTCACCACGGCGGAGATGACACTCTGCACCCTATAGTACTCCCTCCACCACATGCGGCGGTCCACTCGGCGTCGACACACTAGCCCACGTATGGCCAAGAGTGATCCTTTATGCTTTCCCGTCTCTGCCATTGCTCTTGGCCTTTCATGAGAAGGTCCGGTCGGAGAAGGCGTGAGTTCTCCTCGTGGCCCCCAGGTGACCCAGGAGAATCTGATTTTCATCCCTGTGCCAGCTATTGAACGGCCTGCCCCTGGGAAATCCCACTTCGCCGGGATCTTCTCAGTCAGACAAGAGGCACACTTTGGCACCCGGAGCCGGGCAGGTTCCAGCTATGGGTCTTGCCCCTGAAAGGGACTGCTGGTCGTGGGTAGGCTGGTAGATCACCTTCCACACTGAAGGTTTCTTGGCTATCACCTCCGTAAAGTGGGTTAGTAAGCTGCAGGCTCTATCTGTGCATAGCTCCTGTATGCATATTTAGGATGGTGGTAGCAGAGTGTCACTGCGTGCAAACCCTGGTTTTCTCCCCAAGGTGGTTACAGCCTTCCACCTGAATCAGTCCGTGGAACTGGAGTCCTTCCATCCTCCTCCGTTTGCGACGGATGAGGATAGAAAGTTGAACCTTCTCTGCCCAGTTTGGGCATTGAGATTTTATGTGGATAGGCCAAGAGTGCTGAGTCTGACCAGCTCTTCGTCTGTCATGGAACACAGACCTTGGGACAACCCCTCTGTAGGCAGCAGCTGTCGCATTGGATTGCGGACACAGTCTGTGGTAGATCCTTCGTTGCCATCTGTGGGCACTAGGGTCCTCGAAGTTGTACGCTCACGCCACTGACCCTCATATGCGTCCCTCATATGCTGCCATTCTTTTCTCCCTCACGACGGTTCTGGTACATGTTTCCCATAACAACATTTGGTGGCCATGTTCAAATTGAAAGGGAATGCTAGTTTACCTACTGTAAACTTGGTTCTCTGAAAGAGAAGATGGCCACCAATTGCCGGGTCGCTTCGGTTCACATCACGGTTTCATCACGAAAGAGGATGTTTCTTCCCCTGCATGACGGTTAAGTACCCTTGGGAGGCAGGACCGAGGAGGTCACTGGGGGAGAGGGACAGCTTTGATATAGGAGCTCAGTGACATCTACCAATAGGCAGGAGTGTATCCCGAAAGAATGTTTGGTGGCCAGCTTCTCTTTCAGGGAACCAGGTTTATGGCAGATAAACTAGCATTATTTCACCTCATGAAAGATGTCATGCTAAGGAGTAATTTGCCATGTCTCGTTGATTTGTGAATTAGCAATCTCTAGTTATGAACATGAAAAATATGCATTCATATTCACTTTACATTGTACAGTAGGTTACGCCATAATGGTTAATAGCTCTGTGATAACTGTAGCGATGACGTCAGACCCGGAAGAACCAGAAACCAAAACATGTAATGGCGGTGAACCTGAGATGCTACTACATCCAGCGTTTTATTAAATAACAAACAAACAAATGATTTAAACAAAACAAACAGACAAAACGAATGTGGACGAACCCAACAAACAAGTACTGTGCTGGAACTTCCTCCAACTCTCCTCTCTCACCCGTTTTCCACTTCCTAAAAATACAACCCCGAGTGAGTGAAAACATGCTGCTTTTATGCATCTGTACCAAGACTCGATTTCTAATCAGTCATTCAATTGGAGTCTCAGTACAACTGCAGGTACATTAATAAAGTGCAATTTCCTGGGCTCACATATTATTACATTTTACCTGCACGTGAAGTGCTGTGCAATCCTCGTGCCTAACTACAGATATACATTTTAAACACTCGTGCTCGTAACCCATACTTATATCCTGTGTATTTTATACATAAACAGCAACATTAACACGCTACATACAACGTAAAACACCAGTAAACACAAAGGGCAGGACGCCACAAGCTCCTACATAAAAACTTGCAAAAGAATGCTATTTCACGCAGACATGTTGCATTGTTATTGATCTCGTTTTATGAACACGAAATATACAAGCTAAGTCATAACCTTCGTCACTTTTTTTTTTTTTAATGTGCAAACTCGCAAGCGAATACAATGTAGTGCCTTTGCAGCAAATGGACAAAATGCATTAATTCTTAATTCTTGGTGTGTGTGTGTGTGTGTGTGTGTGTGTGTGTGTGTGTGTGTGTTTGTGTGTGTAATATATATATATATATATATATATATATATATATATATATATATATAATATATACACACACACACAAACACATACAAGTGTGTATATATATTGATATATAATATACATAATAGCGTGTATGAAAACACATCAGCGATGGGGCGTAATTTGCTGACGTCGACAGGTCTCGCTGAAAGGATACCAAAATACACACTTTCTTTGTTGTTTATGCACTAATGTTGTGACAACACGATTAGGATACTATATGTTTTTAATTTTTATACAAAACAAGAATGGGGATAAGAACAAGAACAGCGAGAAGAGCATCATCATCAACAACAACAATACTACTACGACTATTATGACTACGAAGAAGAAAAAGAAGCAGCAGAGCCCTGTTTTGCTTTGAAACGTGATGATTTTCCTATAACTAAACAAAGAAAACTTTTTCTAAAATGTGGAGGACTTATATAGAAATGGCATGTTTGTTGATGCCTAAATATGTTGCATGTACAGCAAGTCGTAATACAATTCTTGAAAACAAAAATAAATATAGGAGCTATTAACCATTATATGATGTATAATGGAAAGTGAATATGTATGCTTATTTTCTGTGTTCATAGATTGCTAACTCGCAAATCAACGAGACGCTCCTTAGCATGAGGTGAAATTGCATTGTATTGCAAGTCTTTATGTAGGAGCTATGAACCATTATATGATGTAACCCACTGTACAATGTATAGTGAATATGTACGCTTATTTTCTGTGTTCAAAACTACAGATTGCTAACTCGCAAATCAACGGGCCATGGCTTAAACTACTCCTTAGCATGTCATCTTTCATTGGGTGAAATATTAGCATTTTGCGCGAATATCGAATATCCACCCGAATATCCAATATCCAATATCAACACAACTTCACCAGGGTTTTGTTTTATATGGTGTTGGGTACGTTCTCTGGGGAAAACGGAGTCTGATCAACTCCAGGATGTCAAAAGATAGAAATGAGAATGACGGGAATGTGGAGCATAGATTATATTGCAAAACATGGTAATTCACAATAGGGCAAAAGAAACGAGAAAGGAAAAATAAAGTTAAACAAGCTAAATTGTGTGCGAGCAAGTTACAAATACAGTATGATTTTACAAAGGAAAATTGTCACTAATTGTCTGTTGAGAATAAACATTTGAGAAGCAAGTCAAGCAGTTAGAAAGAAATACAACTATTACTTTGGTTGAAAGGCAGTTGTCTGCTACACAGCAATTGGAAATGCGTAAGGAAAATGCAACGCAAAGACAGCAATTGATATTTTGTCAGAGAAAGATAATTAATTTGAAAAATGCAGATAGCCTATTAAGTGTGAGGCTGTGCAGGGTCTGTGTCTCACTGCCTTGCAGATTCAGAGAAAAAGAGCATGACCTTATTTGGGCATAGGAAGGCTTTGTTACTTTAGGAAGGAATCTAGTGAGTAACAACTGCCAGTTGAATAAAATTACTGCTTAGGATATTTAATTGTAAAACCAAGTGAATTTGAATAAAGTTGCAACCAATGGCAAGATATGGGGGTAAATAGCTGTTTTATGTTAAGAGTGCTGTTTAGCTGAACAGCTTGGTACTTGGAGAAAGGGGGATGAGATCAGCACAGAGAGAGAGAGTTTGAGTTTTACATCCCTTTATTGAATCAATAACAAGATTACAAAAATCAATATAGCCACAAAATGAAACCGTCACAGCATAAAACGCAAAAACACATCAAAAACCAACAAAAGCTATAATATAAATATTGTTTAGTGTGACAGGGTTAAAATAGCAAAATTAGCTCCCCCTCCTCACTCTCATCACACAGCCCACCCCCCTCACACCACTGCTGTGTAAACTTGTCCAAGTTCTTCACCAAACGATAATTTAAAAAAAATGTCCACCTGAATCCTACTAACAGCACGACTCTAAAAACACTCCAGGCAAGTAAAACCAGCGGCTAGAATCTTTTTTTTTCAAGATTTAAAAATGGCTAACTTCACTTGACCAAGGATAAAATTAACAAGCACACATTTTTGTTATTGTTTTGAATTATAGGGGATTCTAAAAATAAATAATGGTTTAGTAAAAACAACACCTAGAGACATCAACAAGTCTCTTAAAAGCTGGAAGAAGAGCAGCAGTCGGGGGCTGTCAGTGAACAGGTGATACGCAGTCTCTGAGGCAGGACAGAAGGGACACTGCTCACTCACTCCAGGATCCACACCGCTCACATAGCAGTGAGATTTGACACACAGGTGGTACAACTGTTTCTTCTCTGTGGCATGAAAATGGAGCTCAGTGAGGTTGTGCACTGACAGCAGCCTCCCAGGCCCCTCCTCTGCCAGGGGGCCTGAGGGGGAGATCAGCACTGTGGGAAACAGAGGATCAGGTTCGAGTGCCACACGCTGCATTAGACACCCCTCCACATACCCAGAGAGAGCCGGGCTTAAGGAGGCCTTCAAGTCAATCAGCATCTTCTCCAGTAACCTCTCTGATCTGAACTGATACTCAGTTGCATGCTCAGTTCCCTGCTGGACCTCCACATAAAATCTGTGAATTAAAAAAGTGGCCCAGTTTTGTAAAACCAGCATTTAAAAACTCACCACACAAAGTGACAATTAAAATGGGAGCAATTATAAATAGGATTAAAAAACAGGGGTTCTTCAAAGATCTATTGGCTGCATAGAGAGAAATCAGTCCTGCTGGAGTGGAAAAGGTGCCAGGCATTGAACATAGTACTGTAGAATGTCCTGTCCTGAGTTGAGGAATCTGTTAGGGGAAATTAGAAAAAGAGTCTGTCTAAACCCAGCTGGCTCACCCTGTGCAACAGAGAGAAAGCCAGCCCCTGCCAGCACAGCCCTGTGCACTTCAACAGCTGCTGAACCCCCTTTAGTCAGAAAGCAGCCACCCTGCAGGAAAGGTTAATCAGTCCCAGGTGCTCCAACAGTCCGGGGGGAGGTGTCCAGGCACACCAGTCTGTGCCACAGCATGGAAGCAACCAGGTTTTTAATGATGAGAACCCTCCCCTTGATAGACAAGACAACTGGGAGAGGAGCCACTGCCAGCTCTGTAGCCTCCCCTGGACTTTCTGCAGCAGCCCCTCCCAGTTCTGCTGCATAAACTGTTCATTGCCCAGGAACACGCCCAGGATCTTAAGACCAACTGTATTCCAGGACAGGATCTGGGGTACGGAGCTGCCTGCCAGGTATGCACCACTCTTTGCCCAGTTAACCCATGCAGACGAGGCCCTCTCAAAGGTATGGATGTTATTCTGCAGGGTGGCTACATCTTTGTCTCAAGTGACAAAGACATTTCTAACTGTCTGTGTTTGTAAACCACCAGATGGCTTACACGTATCTGGAGCTGTCGCCTTGGGCCAGCATGAAACCGGATCAACACTTCACCACAGGCACTGTAAATAAATTGTTTTCACCCACCACGAGCTCTACTGCATGCACCCAGACTGGTGTCCGTGGCAAGTATTAATGTGGGGTGGATAATGTGTGTTTATTATTTGGGCTACAATCCCTATTTCTGTTCTCTGTGTTTTACACATTGCTGTGTATAGCCGGAGTGTATTATTTAGTCGCCAGACCTGGATTTACAAAGAAAACACCCTTTTCCCAAACTGGATAACAACTGTCTGTCTGTGATTATCCCTTCACTGCATCATCTCAACACCTGTTCACAATCATCAGCCACTTTGCCATACATGGTGTTAGAGTGATATATGGATTGCAATGCACTAGCGGAGCTGCTGGAGGTCCTGGAGAGAAGACGGGACACAGAGGAGAGAAGGAGAGAGGAGTGCTACACTGCGCTCATTGAACAGGTAGGACTGGCATTTTCCACAGTGCCAGTCCCTACTGCAGCACCAGCAAGGCTCGGGTGATGAAGATGTTGGTGGAGGATGATCCAGAGGTGTACCTGGTAGTGATTGAGCAGCTGGCTACCACTGTGGCATGGCTGCAGGAGTTCTGGGTGAGCCAGATGGGACCCTGTCTGATAGGGGAAGCTCAGGCACCCTAACAGGCTATGAGAGACCTCAACACCACCAGCTACGACCTGGTCAAGCTGGCCATTCTCCGCCGAGGATTTTGAGGACTCCCTAGTCTCTGCCCGGACCGGGATACTGTCGGTTTCTGCCCTTCGGAGCAGCCAACCCCTACTTCTCTCTTCTCCACCATCAGTTTCGGGACCCAGACGTCCGAGACCTCTGACCCCATGGAGACCAAGGTTGACCCCCAGCTGCCATACCAGCAAAAGGACAGATACCTAACCATTACTTCCTCTGTCCCCCAAACTTGTTTTAGGTGTAACCAACTGGGACATCTGGCCAGGTCATGCCCCACTGCCATAGAGTGTGACATGGCCGCATGTACTTGGGCATCTGAGATTGGTAAGCGTGGGCATTAGTGCACATGTGAGCAAACCTCAATTAGGACAGCTCTCTTGGGCATTGTGTCGTGGCGGCCACGAGTTCAGGTGGCCATCTCCTGTATGCATGGAGACACAGCAGCATACCCCACCCTAAAAGTATATTTATTGGTGGGACCGATAAAATGTCACCTGGTAGTAGGGGTGGTGGAAAGGTTATTCAAAGAATTAGTGCAAATAATGGCAGTCTCATCCACACATGTAAACGTGGTAGAAACAAAGAAAAGGGAATGAATTGGTGATGTGTTTCTTTTTCAAGCTGAAAAGTTTAACTCCACTCTGGACCTGATGAAGGGATACTGGCTGATCTCCTTAAACTGCTGTTCTAGAGACAAAACCACATTTTCAACTCCTGAAGGGCTATTGCATTTCATTACCATGCTAATTGGGCTACATGGTGCCCCTGCTGCCTATCAGAAACTGATGGACCAGGTCTTACATCCTGTGGCAAAGTGATGAGTGGATAAAGGTGAGTGCAGTGCCGTGCAGGTACAAAACACACAAACAATTACTTTCAGGTGTAGGGTTGTTTTTTGATAATAATAACAATCTCCAGAGCCCTAAGACACAAACCTGTAAATAACAGGCCCTGCAATCAAAAGTCCAGGTTTGTACAAACACCCACACTAAACATGAAACACAAACACAAGACAGTGAGTGAATTTAAGTGCTAGTGGTGATTAATGCTGGGGTGAAAAGTGATGTCCGTGTTAATGCTGGCTTGTACGCCAGCTCCAGATGGTGTTACTGATAGTCTATAAGACAAACAACAGTTACAGCCGACACTTTACAAACACAAAACAAACACGTTTATGCCTTTTAGGTCAAATCCAACCATTTACAAAGGAACAGATTACTTTGCCACGCCCCTATTTTTTACCCTCCTTCATGACCCATTTGTTAACGAGCGCATCCGCTTCTCCAATCCATGGATGCCACGCTGTTTCCCATTCTTTGCTACGCCCCTATTTTATCTAAAAAGTTAGAAAAACGCAACAGCCATTTAAAGTGGTGATATCAAACATAAAAGCCCAAGTTAAGAGAAGCAATTGAGGCAACCTTGTCAAGCATTAAGCAAATAGGTACAATTGGAAAGGTGCTGGGGCCCAATATTCACACAATTGTTGCTTCTAACTTGGCTTCTTTTTTCATCGCTCCACTTTATCGCTCCACTTTACATTGAAATGCTCATTCCCTTATCAGCTTGGTTGTAACCAGAATAAAAATGCTGAGACACATATGTGCCAAGGAAATTGCTCAACACAGACTGAAGTGTTCGTGGTTAGCCTTACAAGCACTACTACAGAGAAAAAGACTGGGAATCACAGGTGCAGACAAGTATGCTTTGGGAAGAAACATGACAACATGCAGGTAAGGCACAGATAGATGAGGGCATACATGGACAGACATTTACCCCATACATAAAAGAATTACGTGAAAGAGTATGAAGGAATATATATCTGTGGCAGGAAATGGCGTTGCGGTGACGTCAGGCCAGAAGGCGGAACAAAAACAGATAGGCAGGTACTGCAGTTCAAAGGAACGGCATGTGCCATTTTATCTTTAACAACAAAAATAAATCTAATTTTTAAACAAAAATAAACACTGATCACAGAGCAAAATAAAACAGGTTAACAAAAATAAATCACAAACACACAAACACACAAACACACAGGTCAGGCTGGGCAAATTGTCTTCACTGTTCCTGTATATTTTTATATATTCTTTCTTGATCTTCACTCACTCTCATACTCTCCCCTGTACAACCACCCCAAACATGGAGAGCTGCAGGCTTTTTATACAGGTGACCGTCTCCTGATTAGCAACAAATTAATCACTTAATTAATTCGGGAGATGGCTACCTGCTGCACAAGATTTTAAATAATTCCTGGCAGAGGACAAGTTTACTAACCTCGCCTCTGCCAGAACACGTTTCAACAAAAAGAACATGGACGGCACATCGCCGTCCTATATATACATACAATAAATCATAAAACAAACAAATACAAAATAACACAGGGGTGAAGGGGGAACCAAGTTCTTGAAATAAACAAACAATACATGTATGCAAGGCTTTCTTACCGCCCTGCTACATATACCACCCTTGTGCAAAGCACACATGGCCCTAACGACCACCTCCCCCCTCAATCTCAAAGTCCTGGAAGTTGATGGGGGCAGCCATGGTGGGAGGTCCTTCTCCCCCCACTCTCTCTTCCGGGGGTTCAGCCACAGTTTCTCCTGCCGTGAAAGTGCGGCTGGGGGAGCTGGTCTCCTGACCTCCCCCCCTTCTTTGTAGGCAGCAGCCCCCTTTTCTGAGGCACCGGCCCCAGTGCTTCCTGCTGTCCTGCAGGACTAGTAGCAGCCCAGGCAGTGCAAGCCAGGCAGCGACCCCAGGCGAGGCAGAGCCCTCAGCGACCCCAGGCGAAGCAGAGGAGAGACAGGCAACCCCAGGCAAAGCGGGACCCTCAGACACCCCAGCAGACCTCCCACAGAGGTGGAACCAGCAGGTATTCTCCCTCTGCTGGTAGAGGTGGGAATGACAAGCAGTCCTCCCATGGCTTTGGAGGTGGAACCAGCAGGCATCCTCTGCTGGCGGGTACCTGGGATGTGGACGTTCGGCCTTCCCCCTCTTGGGCTGTGGACTCACCGACTCCCCCCTCTTGGACTGTGGACGTTCGGGCTCCTCCCACTCAGGAGCAGGATGTTTGAGCTCTGCTCACTCAGGTGCAGGACGTTTGGGCTCCTCCCATTTGGGCTGTGGACGCATCGACTTCTCCCACTCCAGGTCTTTGTCCCCTCTCTCCCACTCCTTTCTTCCTCGGCCTGTGGAAGTGATGGGGTCTGCTGCTCCATCAGCTAAAACCATCCAGACGCACAGGACACCATCTCCATTGAGTAGGCCTTCCAGAAGCAGGGGTCTTCGTATGGGCTGTCCTCTCGGTCATACCCAAACTCCCTGCACATGAGGCACAGAGGGGCCCCTTCAGCCCTCCACTGCTCCTGCTCGTCCTCCCAGTATGGGGGTCCCAGTCGGGTGGGGTCCCATGACCACCATCTCCTCTCGCCTCTCTCCTGGTGTTGCGGTGACGTCAGGCCAGAAGGCGGAACAAAAACAGACAGGCAGGTACTGCAGTTCAAAGGTGCGGCGTGATCATTTTATTTTTAACAATAAAAATAAATAACGTTTAAACAAAAATAAACACTGCTCAAGGAGCAAAATAAAACAGGTTAACAAAAATAAATCATGAACACCCGAACATACAGATCAGGCTGGGCAAATCGCCTTCACTGTTCCTATATATTTTTATATATTCTCTCTCGCTCCTTGTTTGCTCTCATACTCTTCTCCATACACCCACTCTGAACATGGAGAGCTGCAGGCTTTTTATACAGGTGACCATCTCCCAATTAGCAACAAATTAATCACTTAATTAATTTGGGAGATGGCCACCTGCTGCAAGATGTTTTATATCATTCCTGGCAGAGGATGAGTTTATTTATTCTCCCTCTGCTAGTGGAGGTAGGAGTGATAAGCAAACCTCCCACTGCGGTGGAGGCAGAACCAGCAGATAACATCCCTCTGCTGGTAGAGGTGGAAGTGACAAGCAGTCCTCCCACAGTGGAAGTGGAACCAGCAGGCATTCTCCCCCTGCCGGTGGGTACCTGGGATGTGGATGTTCGGCCTTCCCCCTCTTGTGCTGTGGACACACCGACTCCCCCCTCTTGGGCTGTGGATGTTCGGGCTCCTCCCCATTCTAGAAATAAACAAACAATACATGTAAGCAGTGCTTTCTTACCGCCCTGCTATAATATCCAACAATATAGATGATGAACAAGATTAATAATGGCAATGAGTGCAAGAGATAATGAGAATGCAGGGTAAGTGTATGGGAAGTGACAGTTGATTAGGCAGGCATTGCAGATCCAGGGCTGGGGTGTTGGAGCCTTTTTTTTGGTTGTGCATTGTCAATGTTTTTTGTTGCAGATGTGACTTTTGAGCTGATAAGGGGATGGTGACAATCCCCTTGAAGTTGTACAAAGAGTATTTAAAAGTAAAGTGGAATTTAAATCAAGGGAAGTAATGTTAAAACTGTACAATGCACTAGTAAGACCTCATCTTGAATATTGTGTGCAGTTCTGGTCACCTCGCTATAAAAAAGATATTGCTGCTCTAGAAAGAGTGCAAAGAAGAGCGACCAGAATTATTCCGGGCTTAAAAGGCATGTCATATGCAGACAGGCTAAAAGAATTGAATCTGTTCAGTCTTGAACAAAGAAGACTACGTGGCGACCTAATTCAAGCATTCAAAATTCTAAAAGGTATTGACAGTGTCGACCCAAGGGACTTTTTCAGCCTGAAAAAAGAAACAAGGACCAGGGGTCACAAATGGAGTTTAGAAAAAGGGGCATTCAGAACAGAAAATAGGAGACACTTTTTTACACAGAGAATTGTGAGGGTCTGGAATCAACTCCCCAGTAATGTTGTTGAAGCTGACACCCTGGGATCCTTCAAGAAGCTGCTTGATGAGATTTTGGGATCAATAAGCTACTAACAACCAAACGAGCAAGATGGGCCGAATGGCCTCCTCTCGTTTGTAAACTTTCTTATGTTCTTATGAATCATATGCAAAGTTTGAAATGTACACATTTTTCAGTACAAAACAATAATAATGAGAAAGCATCTCGAATTCAATTAGATATCATCTCTGAGCAATTTATTTGGACTTTTTTTGCATATCTGGGGATTTTTTTATTTATTTATTTTTTTACTTGGGTCAAGGTATGCGATTAATAAGGACAATTAAATGGTATTCCTTTCTGAATGTACATTATATCTTTTCATCTGCAATCGGCAACACAATGGGGGAAAAACAGCTAGTTAATTTACTTATTATTATATATTTTTTTAATATCATTTTGTCTGGAGCGAGGGAGCGGAGCAGAATGAAAGAAAGAGCGGAGGATATCATTATGAGCTCACATTCTCTGAACACAACACAGACACTCGCCGTTAAAATATATTGTCTTTAACACAGGATTTGCACATCACAGGAGAGTAGAAGTAAGAAAACTCGGTATCCCTGTGACAGAAATATAGTTCCAACCAGAAGAAGCTCTGGTTGCAAATCTCCCGCTCGACCTGTGAGTGCACAAAATAGCAAAAGTAAAAGTCCTGAAACGGGCTGGCCTGACAATTCATTTCCAGTGTCAGGAAATCAGTCAGCCTGAATGAAGGCGACACTCCGTTGCAGGAACGTATTGACTTGGAGGGTAAACGAGGTAGCAGCTGCATGTAATAAAAGCAGCTGAAATCGTTTGCCAAGGGGTCATGCGTAATAGCATAAAGGGGCCGGAGAATCAGTAATCTTTTCTTCACTTGGGTTTGCGCTTTAACCTGGAAGGACTGAGAGAGCTGCAGTAGTGACTGCTGGAGAAATAAAAAGAGAACGTAAAAGAACATTCGTGAGTGTTGTGTTTGTTTGTATTGTCTGTTAGTAACTGTCTGTGTTTATTGAACCACCAGACAGCTAACACATATCTGGAGCCTTCATCTTGGGCCAGCGCAAGCTGGATCATCACTGCACCAATAGTCATGAAATAACATTGTTTATCACCCACCATGAGCACGACCATACGCACCCAGGACTGGTGACCGTGTGCAGTGTTATTGTGGGGCAGATACGTTTGTGATTATTGTTTGGGATTATAACTCTGTTGTTTTCTCTGTACAATACACATCGTTGTGTATTGCCGGGATTTATTATTTGGTCGCCAGATTATTATAATTAATTATAATTATAACCACTTTCCAAACCGGATTACAATTGGTTGTGATTTCTTCTGCACAGCATCACCTCTACACCTGTTCACAATCACCAGCCACTTTGCCACACTCCCTTATATGAGGGAGTAAATGATATATTGCCCAAATTCAAAGTGGGTAAAGGCCGTTTACCTGCGTATACCCTTGACTACACCACTGAGTAAAACTCCAAAGAAGAATATCTGGTCTTGCCAAGCAGTCGCCCATCCAGTACCTACCAGGTCTGAAAATTATTAGTTTATTTTTTAGCAGACACCCTTGTCCAGGCCAATTTACAATTGTGACGTTATTATTATTTTTTTCATACAATTGCTCATTTATACAGTGTTTTTTTTTTAGTAGACCAAGCTAGGAAAAGCAGCATGTGTCCCCCACCTGGGATTGAACATGTGACCTTCCAGTGAAGAGAACAGCACTCTAACCACTACTTCACATATGCTACAAGTGAAGAAGCACTAATGTCTTGTTGTATAACTGTTTATTTATTTATTTATTTTTACATGAAATGTACTTCGTGTGTATAGGTATACTAATGTGAAATTCTCTGGGTAAAAGCATCAGCCAAATTAATTAATATGACATATTTTTTTTCTGGCTTGCTATTTATTAATGTATTTCTCCATTTATAATATAAACATTCATTTCTACATTTATTTATTTATTTAAAAATATTTATTTCTAAATATATTTATTCCTCTATGCATTTTTAAAATCATTTATTTATTTCTACCTAATAAATTATTCCTTTATTTTTAATCAAACAAGGAACTACAATTTATCAGAGATCTGAGATTTAGACAATGAATCTACATGCCACTCTTGTGTGCAATTCCATTCTATGGTATCTACCAAACAGGAAACTAAACAGTTAATAGAGCATTTCTAGAATCGAGCAGAACCTTCAGGTTTTCAACAAACGCTGGTCAGGCATGGATGTAGCCTTAAAAAAATAAACGCATTTCAACAACAGTGCAGTGGTGCATTGGGCTAAGGCTGGGTGCTCTTCAAGAATGTCATGTTACAAGTTCAAACCACTGTAATTTTCTTTAAATATTTTTTTTGTGTGATATGTGCTGTTTTAAAACATAAATAAATCATTTAATATAAATGGTGTGGATATCAAACTGCTTGCGCTCCCTGGTTTATTTTGACGTTGACCAACATGTGGAATCTCATGATTGGTAGGTGTCCAGTTATTTAGCTTTTCTGTTTACATAGTTGCTACACTCTAAAAAAGTAAACAGAATAAGAAGAATTTTACCTTAGTTTGACGACTTGTATCTCATTGTGTATAAGAGGTATTTACGATTTTTTTCACATGATGTAAGAAACTTTCATACATTTGGTGGTACAGATGGTAATTCTAAGTCATTTAGTTTTGTCGCTGCAACATGGTGAAAACAAAAAAACTCTTGGAGCTGTATAGAGGCTCTCAGTAGTTTCAAACAAGTTTTTCTAATTTGTACAAGGAACTACCGTTCCTCTCAATTGTAAGTTGGAAGTATAAAATCAACACCTTAAGACTTACCCACATGGCCACATGATCAAAGATGGTTAACATTGTATTTGTTACTGGTGGATTTTGCTATCTGCCAGTAACAAATTAATTCTAGAGGGAGTTGCATATGTTTATCTATAACTGATTTTTATCTTATATATATATATATATATATAATATATATATATATATATATAATATATATATATATATATTATATACAAAAAGTGTGTTAAGTGTATTGCAGTATTTGAAAACGTTCTTCAGATTTGTCTAAAAGGAACATTGGATGTAACTGCAGACCAAAGGTTTCTCTTTATCTCAGTTCCCTTTCAGTTCAAATGACAACCATTACCGAATGGGAAAAGCCTCTCTGACTGTCAATCACTGAGCATATATACAAAACTGCCCTATCAGGGCCCTACTGAGAGGGGGAAACCACTCCCACCTCTTGTTGAAGAGGAACATCCTCACAGTAGTACATTTCTCTATCATCTCACTGAGACAGGTCGTGGATAGCTTTTGCTTCTTCTACCGAATTTGGCTAAAATACATGGTGAAATCGCGCTTCGAGCAAGTCTAAAAGAGTGCTCTTGTTTTATTCTCACATAAGTTTCTGACTAGAATTGGTTTTGACTCTTCTAAAGAGATTAACGAGCGGCCATTGCTCTTTTCACTACACAAGGCCATGTGGAGAGCTGTTGTGGTGCTGTAAGGAGACTCCGCGGGCTCGCGATGTCGTCCTCTACGCTAATTTAATCGGAGACAGCGACCAAAAAAAACAAACAAACAAACAAAAAAAAAAACAGCTCGGGCCTAGCACCCCTTTCAATCCTTGACCGTTCTTAGTGCGGCTGCGCTTGCCCTCGGCGACCACGCCTATTGAATCGGCTGCATACCCGGCATCGACCGCGGTTTTTCCTGCCAATCATGAGGTTGAGAAAACAGTGCCTACCCGGTCCCGATTGACTTGACACCGGTGTAAACATCTTCGGCACCGCCTGCAGCTCAGCCTCGAGCATGCCTACCATCGGCACCGACCTTGGAACAGGTCCACTCGGCACCAACTGTCTCGACATCGACAGCGCTTTTCTAGGCGCCGTTTCCGGCACCGATTGACTCGGCACCGGTGAACCTCTTTGAAGCTGTCTACAGCCCGACACCGACCGCGATAGACGTCTGCATCGACCTCGGCGCCGATTTACTCAGCATCGACCTCTCGACACCGACCACGATCTTTTCAACGCCGATCCCAGCACCGACTGATTCGGCACTGGTGAATAGTTTTAAAAAGCGTCTGCAGGCTGCTCATTGAGCGTAGCAGTTTAAAAAAAAAACAAAACAAAAAAAATCAACCTGCAAAGCATGTAGGTCCAGTCGGACATATTGGACCCAGTCACCTCCGTCGGGCAGGCCACAGTGGGGAGCACCCTGCCGCCTTTGCCACACATGTCACAGAAGGAGGAGATCTGGGTGCTAATGCAGCATGTAGCTGCAGCCACGAACATACCCTGGCTGGCGGAACAGGGGAACCGTTTCTTCCAGCAGAGAGAGAACCCACAGCATGCCCTCCCCTTATGCCTGGACTTCCTGGATTTGGTGACGCCTCTTGGGGCGACCCAGCGTCTGTACCCTCAGCCTCCAGAAATTTTGGCTGTCGCAAGCCAAGGTCGTGGAGACCGAGAAGGTGGCGTGCTGGATGCCCCCATTACACCGGCGCACACTTTTGGGGTGACCATTGATGTGAGTCTTGAGAGATCCCACAGCGCCACGGAGGTCGCCTCAAAGTTTTCGTGCCTTCTGGCTTACAGTCATCGACCAAGGTGACATGTGCAGCCTACTGGGGTTTAAGGGTCTGAACACCGCCCTCCACCCCAGAGTAAGCAAGCAGGCAGAGGCAGGGCCAGCGGCAGGGGAGCACCGCAGGCCAGGTGTAACCGGTTCTCCAGCTGGAGACCGAGGCCAGGGCCTAAAAAAGACCCGCCCCCTCACAAGCCCAAGGAAGACTGCCCCTGAGGTGCCCTGGCTGCCACAAACCTCCCCATAACCGGACTGACCAAGGGCAACGACCCATGGCAAGGCTGCACCTAGGACTCCTGGGTGCTATCGACACGGATACGCTCTACAATTATGCATGGATCTGCCACCCTTCAAGGGTGTGCTTCTCACTACCGTCAAACCAGCGAGGGCGATACTCCTTCAACAGGAGATCACCAGTCTTCGAAGGAAGAATGCTGTACGCTTGGTAAGTCCAAGCGATACCCTCAGCGGCTTTTACTCCAGGTACAGTGGCTTTCAAAAGTATTCACCCCTCCTTGGACTTTTCCACATTTTATTGTGTTACGACATGGAATCAAAATGGATTTAATTATTGGAGTTTTTGCCACTGATCAACAGAAAAAAGGTCCATAATGTCAAAGTGAAAAATAAAATCTACAAATTGTTCTAAATTAATTACAAATACAAAACAAAAAATAATTGATTGCATAAGTATTCACCTCCTTGAGTCAATATTTGGTAGAGGCACCTTTGGCAGCAATTACAGTCATGAGTCTCTACCAGCTTTGCACATCTGGACACTGCAATTTTTGTCCATTCATCTTTGCAAAATTGCTCAAACTCCGACAAGTTGGATGGGGACCGTTGGTGAACAGCAATTTTCAACTCTTTCCACATATTCTCAATGGAATTGCGGTCCAGACTTTGACTGGGCCACTCCAGGACATTGACCTTTTTCTTTTTAACCCACTCCAGTGTGGCTTTGGCTGTATGTTTGGGGTCATTGTCCTGTTGGAAGATGAATCTTGTCACAAATCCTTGGTCTCTTGCAGACTTCAACAGGTTTTCCTCCAGGAGTTCTCTGTACTTTGCTGTATCCATTTTTCCCTCTATTTTCGCAAGCTTTCCAAGCCCTGACGAAGAGAAGCATCCCCAGAGCATGATGCTGCCACCGCCATGCTTCACGGTAGGGATGGTGTTCTCAGGATGATGTGCGGTGTTAGGCTTGCGCCAAACATACCATTTAACGTTGAGGCCAAAAAGCTCTATTTTGGTCTCATCAGACCATAGAAGCTTCTTCCACTTGGTCTCAGCGTCTCCCACATGCCTTCTGGCAAACTCTAGCCGAGATTTGATTTTTTTAACAATGGCTTTCTTTTTGCCACTCTCCCATAAAGGCCAGTTTTGTGAAGCACCCGGGCTATTGTTGCCGTATGCACAGTGTCTCCCAGCTCAGCCGTGGAAGACTGTAACTCCTTTAGAGTTGGCATAGGCTTCTTGGTGGCCTCCCTCACTAGTGCCCTTCTCGCCCGAATACTCAGTTTTAGAGGACGGCCTGTTCTAGACAGATTCACAGTTGTGCCATAGTCTCTCAATTTCTTAAAAATTGACTTTACTGTGCTCCGGGGGATGTTCAATGCCTTGGAAATGTTCTTATATCCTACCCCTGATTGGTGCTTTTGAAGAACCTTGTTCCGGATTTGCTTTGAATGTTCCTTCGTCTTCTTTATGTAGTTTTTATTAGGAAATGTACTAACCAACTGTGGGACCTCCCAGAGACAGGTATGTTTAACCTAAAATCTTGTGAAACACCTTAATTGCACACAGGTGGACTCCATTCAACTAATTATGTGACTTCTAAAGACAATTGGTTGCAACAGAGCTTATTTCGGTGTGTCATAGTAAAGGGGGTGAATACTTATGCAATCAATTATTTTCTGTTTTATACTTGTAATTAATTTAGAACAATTTGTAGATTTTATTTTTCACTTTGACATTATGGACCTTTTTTGTATTGATCAGTGGCAAAATTTGATTCCATGTTGTAACACAATAAAATGTGGAAAAGTCCGAGAATGTGCCCGCTTCAAGCTTGGGTGAGTACGCTCAAGGTGCACCCGGTCCGAAATCGGTACTGGCTGGTTAGAGTTTCCAGTCAATGCTGGAA
The DNA here is from genome assembly GCF_017654505.1 of Polyodon spathula. Taxonomy (NCBI): domain Eukaryota; kingdom Metazoa; phylum Chordata; class Actinopteri; order Acipenseriformes; family Polyodontidae; genus Polyodon; species Polyodon spathula. Next base: position 62,019,241 of record NC_054535.1, read on the forward strand.
AATACTGGAGTGATGGCTCCGCCCTAGCAAGCTGGCCTCGGATCTCCGCTCGGATCCCCTCACAGAAGGGAAGTGATCCCTACAGCGGTCTGAAAAGGGAGAGGAATAAGAGATAAGTGGGACATTGGCAGCAAGCGCACATAAATGCACAAAAACTGCAAGCAGTGAGTCTGGCATTATCCCATTTTTGCTAGCAATTAGCACACAAACATGTGCTGGTCCAGACTGACAATACCACAGTAGTAGCCTACATAAATCACCAAGGCGGCCTGCGCTCACTGGGCCTTCACCACGCAGCGTACAGACTCCTATCCTGGACGCACAGAAACATGCAGTTCACAAGGCAGCAGACCTCCTGTCCAAAAGAGCTCCAAACAGTTCGGAGTGGAGGCTGCATCCTCAAGTGGTGAAGCAGATTTGGGAGAGGTTTCGACTTGCACGAGTCGACCTCTTTGCCACAGCCGAGTCCACCCGTTGCCCCTTATGGTTCTCCATGGAGAGAGATGGGGGCCCCCTGGGAGTGGCTGTGCTAGCTCACCCCTGGCCACAGGGGCTATTGTATGTGTTCCCTCCGCTACCATTACTACCCCTGAAATTAGATAGGATCAGGGTGGAGAGAGCAAAGGTTTTGCTGGTTGCACCCAAATGGCCGAGACCCCCCTGGTTTGGTCTCTTCTCCGACATGTTGTCGGATCAGCCGTGGCAGCTCCCGCTGTGCAAGGACCTCCTGAGCCAAGTGGGGGGGCTATTATGGCACCCGAACCCAGCCCAACTCCAACTCTGGGTCTGGCCATTGAACGGAGCCATCTATAAGAACGAGGTTTGCCAGATGCAGTAATACAAACACTACAGTCTGCTAGGGCGTTCAAGCACTAGAGCCCAGTACTCATATAAACAGTACTCATATAAATGGAAAGATTTAGACTGGTGGCTTACCAAAGGTCACGACACTTGTTGACGAAGGAAAATCAGCATCCACTTTGAAGGTATGCCTGGCAGCAATATCAGTGTACCATGACAAAATTGACTTGATGTCCCCTGGGGCACATTTCCTGGCAGTGTACTCCCATGAAAAGTATAATCCTGTCACAAAGACGGCCGGAGTGGGGGACGTCAGACCAGAAAAAGGAACCCAGAAATAAACAGAGAGAGAGGTGGAGTTTGTTGGAGCTGAGCGAATAGTTTCGCTCAGCATTTAATAAATAAACAGAACAGAAAATAAAAAGGTTGTACAAACAAAAATACACAGGACACAGCACATTTGCCAAAACAAAAGAGACAAACAAAACGGACTATACAGACAAAACACGGTGAGCTTCTATTTTTCTAATATGATTATAATTACCTCCGTCTCCAATCCTGTTCTCCACTCACCGAACACACAACCCAGAGTGGGTGAAAACATGATGCTTTTATGCAGCTGTACCATGACTCGATTGCTAATCAATCATTCAGTTGGAGTCGCGGTACAACTGCACATGAATTAATAAAGTGCAATTCCCTGTGCTCACATATTATTACGTTTTACTTGCACATGAAGTGCTGTGCAATCCTCGTGCCTAAATACAAATATACATTTTAAACACTCGTGTTACACAGACACGTTTATATCCCGTGTACCAATGAATATACACCAACATTAACACACAACATACAACATAAAATATACACAGGGGCAGGAACTTTGCCACATATACCCCCCCCCCTTGTGCAAAGCACACATGGCCTCAATGGCCACCTCCCCCCTTAAAATCCCACAAGTCTCGCTCAAAGTCCTGGGCCAAGAACAGGGACTTTAAGGGGTTGATGGGCGGCAAAGTTGCCAGTAGCCAGGCTGCTACTGGCCATGCTGTCAGCAGACGTGCTGACAGTGGGGCAAATCTCTTCTCCCGCTGTACCACTGGCAGCGGAAATTCTGCCAATGGTGCGACTGTCAGCAGATGTGCTGACAGCTCCCAGACTGACTCCTTCAGTCGGGGCAAGTCCAGCAGCGGAAAAGCTGCTGGGGTTGGTGGTCTCCAGACCTCCTCCAAGATCTCCGGCAGCGAAACTGCTGTGGGGTAAGGTGGGCTCTTGACCTCGCCCCCCTTTTTCATAGCCTGCAGCTCCCTCTGGGGGACTCCAGCCCCAGAACTCCTGCAGCAAAATTGCTGCGGGGAAAGGTGGTCTCCTGACCTCTCCCCCCTTTTTCATAGCAGGCAGCTCCCTCTGGTGGGAAACCGGCCACACTGACCCCTGCAGCCAAGCAGAGCTGACTGCAACCCCAGGCGATGCGGAGCAACAGGCAGCCACAGGCGAGGTGGAGCAACAGGCAACCCCGGGCGATACCAGGCAGGTATCCTTGGGTGAAGTGAGGCAGACATCCTTGGACGAAGCGAGACAGGCATCCTTGGTCGAAACGACGCAGGCATCCTTGGGCGAAGTGAGGCAGGCATCTGTTGGCCCTCTTCCCGGCCACTGCAGCCGGGCAGTTCTTCCCTGTGCTTCCCTCAGCAGCATGCAAGGGCTGCTGAGGACTGCCAGCATCTAGTCCTGGTCCTTCTGGTGCAGGGAGAAACAGCTCCTGCTCCTCTCCCCTTGATGGTGATGGAGGCAGAGGCAGCTCCAGCTCCTCTCCTCGTGATGGTGGGGGAAGTGATACCAGCAGGCATTCATCCTCTGCTGGTGGAGATGGGAACAGCTCCATCTCGGGCTTTGGATCCCCGCGGTCCCCCCCGTCTGGTCAATGGACTCATGTCGTCCCCCCGTCTGGGCGCTGGACTCTCGCTGTCCTCCCACCTGGGCGCTGGAGACCCTGCTACCTGGACTGCTGTTCTATTTATAGCTGCCTTCAGGTAGCAGAGAACCAACTCCACACCTTCCTCCAGGGAGTTTGGGGTGTGTTCCCTCTCATACACCTCCCATCGCTCCCTGTCCATCAGCCACAGGACCCAGATGACTATGGGCATGGACTGTGCCTCCAGCCCAGCATTGTCCCGGATCCAGTCACTCAGCCTGACGGCGTCTTCTGACATTTTTTTGTTTTTGTTTTTGTTTTTTTTGTTTGTTTTTTTTCAAACAAGAAATTGCGGTTCCTGCTCTGGTCTGCGTCAAGGGGGCGCTGGTAATCCCAGTTCTAACATCACGTGTAACAAAGACGGCCGGAGTGGGGGAAGTCAGACTAAAAACAGGAACCCGCAAATAAACAGAGAGAGGTGGAAATTGGTGGAGCTGAGCTAATGGTTCTCTCAGCATTTAATAAATAAACAGAACAGAAAATAAAAAGGTTGTACAAACAAAAATACACAGGACACGGCACATTCACCAAAACAAAAGAGACAAAAAAAAATGGACTATACAGACAAAACACGGTGAGCTTCTGTTTTTCTTAATATGATTATAATTATATCTGTCTCCAATCCCATTCTCCACTCACCGAACACACAACCCAGAGTGGGTGAAAACATGCAGCTTTTATGCAGCTGTACCGTGACTCGATTGCAATCAATCATTCAATTGGAGACGCGGTACAACTGCACATGAATTAATAAAGTGCAATTCCCCGTGCTCACATATTACTACGTTTTACTTGTATGTGAAGTGCTGTTCAATCCTCTTGCCTAAATACAAATATACATTTTAAACACTTGTGTTACACAGACCCGTTTATGTTCCGTGTACTAATGACTATACACCAACATTAACACACAACACAAAATACACACAGGGGTGGGCACTTTGCCACAGATCCCCATGTGGGATCTAGAACTGGTACTGCAGGCCCTTATGGGTCCCCCATTTGAGCCCATGGTGTCAGCATAACTGCGCCCTATTTCACTGAAAGTGACATTTTTAATAGCCATTAAATCTGCCAGACGGGTATTTGAGCTTCATGCGCTGTCCATCGATGACAAATGTATGGCTTTCACTGGAAGTGACTCGCGGGTAACATTAAGAACAAATCCATCCTTTCTGCCAAAGGTGGTATCCACATTCCATATTAACCAATCAGTGGTTTTGGAAACTTTGAGACCTCCCCCGCACGAGTCAGAGGAGGACCATAGACAACACATGCTATGCATAGTTCGGGCTCTGTGCTGTTATTTGGGTAGGATGGCGTCCTGGAGACAGTCTAACCAGCTGTTTGTCTGGTACATGTCCTATCGAAACAACGTCTAGTGCACTGGGTGGCAGATGTGATACGCTTGGAGTATGAACAGATGGACTCCCCGTTACCCTAGGACATTAAGGCCCATTCTACCAGGGGCCAGGCAACTTTGTGGGCTTTCCTTCTGGGAGCCTCCTTAGATGAGTTATGCAATGCTGCTACATGGACAGGTATTCAGACATTTGTATGTTTTTACAGCCTTGATGTGACAAACCGAACAACCCTCTCTGGACTCTAGAGTTTTGCGGGCGGCATGCCATTAGGCATCATATGGGCTCTGATGCTGTCGCCGTGGGGCTGTACTGTCGGTAATTTGGAGCCTTGACAGCTTTGGTGCAGCTTTCCCATTCAGTAATGGTTGTCATTCGAATTGAAAGGAAACGTTAGGTTATTACCATAAGTCTGGTTCCCTGAAAAGAGAATGACAACCTTTACCCTTTGAGGTCGTGTCTCCAGCTGACCTCTGTTTTTGAAAGAAAATGGCGATGTGCTACTGTGAGGACGTCCCTCTTCAACAGGAGGTGGGAGAGACTTTACCCTCACAGCAGGTCTCTTCCCATTCGGTAATAGTTGTCATTCTTTTTTTCAGTGAACCAGGGTTATGGTAATAACCTAACGTTCTTCCCTGTAACTATTTGATAACACCCACTTACTCAAATTGTTCAGATGAACAAAATTAGGTTTGCAGTAGTACACTCAAACTAATGGAACCAGTAAAAATATGTGTTTATTTATAATACACTTTTGGTCTTACGCATTTAGTTGAGGTATCTAGTTTTTAAAAATGTATTATATTTCAGTTCCTGCAAGGAAATGATTGATGTTACAGCAGAGTCCTTTTTATATCAATAAATAACGAGTTCTAAATGTACTGCTGCATTAACGTAATGTAACAGGAGATGTTACTGGCAATTTAGATGAATTAGAATCTATCACCAGGCTCAGTGCAAGAGATACTAAATGTTTCTTGCTTTTCAAAGAACATAAAGGAGCTTTTGGAAAGGTGCCATGTCAGCTATTAGGCTTGGAATGTTGCTTAGTGGTGCAGCTGTTTTGTATTAAAAAAAAAAAAAAAACAATTTCAAAGCTCACACCTTAGACCTTGCAAACTTTTTAACAAGGTGAAGCAATGTGACAAGGATGGCTTTGCAGGGGTGACGTCAGACCAGAAACAAAGCCAAAACAAGGGATGGCGGGGTAAAACTGAGATGCTACGGTGCTCAGCTTTTATTAAATAATATAAACAAAGAGTTTAAACCAAACAAAACACTCAGAAACAAAAAGGGCACGTTGGCCAAACAAATAAACAATACCAAATAAGTATTGTGTGATGATAGACCCAGCATGCTTAGTAGTTGTTATTTTCGTAATTATTCTTTCTCTACTCCCTGAACACTCTTTCACCAAACAAGCAAAGCTGCGGGCTTTTATATCCATGGCCGAGGGATTAACCAGCTATAATTATCTGATTATCCCTCGGTCACATTCTGCATGGGTTTAATGAGGATGCGTGACTGTCAGCTAGTTCAATAATCAGTAGCTGATCAGTCATGCATCCTCACAAGGTTTTTACAAACAATAACAAAACAAAACAACACCACGACAGACGGCATCTCGTTCGTCCAGCCAAACAATAAATGAAATACAAAATATCGGCTTTTACTGTCATATTTACATAAAATAATAATATAATAATAATAATAAATAATAATAATAATAATAATAATAATAATAATAACAGTGCACATATAGCAACAAGCAACTAGGGTAAAATGCAAGCTCATGGAGTGCATTACTACTATATTTTGAAAAACATTTTCAAGACCACCTCTAGGAGTAGTCTTATAACCATGAAAATTACCTTCATTTAACAGTAGTGCTGATTCAACACAAGACATACAGGACATGTGCCATGCACAGGCATGAGGTGAGGTTAAAAGCTTGATAATGATGAATGCAGGTGAGACTGGCTCTTTTCATTTAGTTTGATTACATTAGATCAGCAGTACAGTGGGAAGTGATACATTTGTAGTTAGGTCACTGGAAGAGATGCATAAAAATCCCTCTAATTCTCTCATATTACTGAATTACAAATGGTACATTGAAATTTCGTTCTGTTTGATATTTTATTTTTAAAGACTGAAACTCAGAATCAATTATTGTAGGTGACATTGGTTTTATGTTGGGAAATATTTTTAAGAAAAATAAAAAACTGAAATATCTTGCTTGCATAAGTATTCAGCCCCTGTGCCGTGGAAGCTCCCAGTTTGCACTGATGAAAGAAATTGCCCTAACGAGGACACAATTACCTTACCATTGGCCTCCACCTGTGAACCATTAAAGTTGCTGTCACATTTTCTGGATAAAAACCCCACTGTTGAAGGATCATTGTTAAGGCTGTGAATCTGAAGGAAAATGAAGACCAAAGAGCATTCTACAGAAGTTAGAGATAAAGTAATACAAATGGATAGATTAGGGAAAGGGTACAAAATAATATCCAAGCGTTTGGATATCCCTGTGAGCACAGTTGGATCAATTATCAAGAAGTGGAAGCTGCATCACACCACCCAGGCACTGCCAAGAAAAGGCCATCCCTCAAAACTCAAACAAGGAGACTTGTGAGAGAAGCCACAGAGAGGCCAACAATCACTTTGAGGAGCTACAGAGTTCAGTGGCTGGGAGTGGAGTAATGGTGCACCAGTCAACCATATCAAGAGCTCTGCATAACACTGGCCTGTATGGGAGGGTGGCAAGAAAGAAGCAGTTACTCAAAAAGTACCATCTGAAAGCACATCTGGAGTTTGCCAGAAAGCATGAGAGTGACCCAGCTGCAATGTGGGAAAAGGTTTTATGGTCAGATGAGACCTGGCCAAAACTCAAAGCGCTATGTATGGCACAAACCTAACACTGCCCATACCTCAAGACACACCATCCCTACAGTGAAGTATGGTAATGGCAGCATCATGATGTGGGGATGCTTCTCATCAGCAGGGACTGGGCATCTTGTTACAATTGTAGGATGAATGGATGGAGCAAAATACAGGAAAATATGCAAGAGAATCTGCTTTAGTCTGCTAAAAAAGTGAAGCTTGGGAGGAAGTTCACCTTTCAGCAGGACAATGATCCCAAGCACAAGGCCAAAGCAACATTGGAATGGCTCAAGAACAAAAAGGTGAATGTCCTACAGTGGCCCAGTCAAAGTCCTGATCTCAATCCCATTGAGAATCTGGCACTATTTGAAAATTGCGGTCCACAAGCGTCGTCCAACCAACCTGAACAACCTGGAGCAAATCTGCCAAGAAGAATGGGCCAAAATCACTCCGACACTGTGTGCAAAGCTGGTACATACTTACCCCAAAAGACTTAATGCTGTTATTGTAGTGAAAGGTGGTTCTACCAAATATTAATGTGTGGGGGTTGAATACTTATGCAAGCAAGATATTTCAGTTTTTTATTTTTCTTAAAAATATTTCCCAACATAAAACCAAAACCATTATTATTATTATTATTATTATTATTATTATTATTATTATTATTATTATTATTATTATTATTATTATGCTTCACTCCACATGTATTTTAATGTAAACTCAATCTTACCCTTATTCAGTTTACATATATTAAAATAATAGGATTTGGCAAGATTAAACTTCCCCTCTACGGACAAGGTGAGCGCGATCCTGAGAGAACCATGCATATGAAGCACGAGCCTCACCCGCAGGCTCCCCTTCCCACACAGACAACAGCCTGCCATGACACCAAGCAGATGTGCACAACATGCTCCCCTTGAAACCGTGATAGGCACCATGTCTACAACTCATTTTTAACAATCTTAAAATTCCCAACCCATTTACAGTATGCATAAGCAATGTGTACCCACCTACCCAAAATGATACATCGCACTTAAAAAAAAAATGTATCTAAGATTTTCTAAGAACGTGTTGGTAACTGGGACGTTCCACACACACACACACACACACACACACACACACACACACACACACACACACACTACACAGTATTGTGGAGTAGTTTTTATATCCATTTAAAAAATTAAGTTATACATTTTTTAAATAGAAGACAAAATATCAGATACAACTCAAAAGTTTTATTCAAGCACATCGTATAAAGATCTGTACAGCCAAAACGCCATATTTAAATGAACAATTAAACATAAAAGGGTTTATTTTCTAACTTACCACATAAAAAGCACTACTTCAAAACTATAATAAGATAAACATTTCAAAACTAATGTGTAAGCAGCGGGATTATAACTTCCTTCCTTATTCTCGAGATCTTGCCTATATACATTTATACAAGATATTAATACATGCATTTAGGAAAAGTCACAAATGGACAACCGCGTAACTATCAGACACGCAGAGTAATTTAACCCTTAAGGACCAGGATTGTTTTAACACGATCATCCTGAAGTGGGCTTCTAGGAACACAATAAAATGCACTTAATTTTGATAACTTACAGGGCCACTGTACTTTGCAGTACAGTCTTGAAACATATATATCATTCCTGATAGGTTTTTCTGTGTGACGTAACTGAGAGGGGCATTTAGTATCTAAAGGGTGGAGAAAGTTTTGGCAGCTCGGAGAGAAAAGTCATCACAGCCTGCTTCAGACAAACTTGTAAGAAAGACAAGAAAGATATGGAAAATGCTATAAATCTGATATATTTGACATATTTATATTAGAACATTTATTCTGTCTCATGTTTTTCAACTTTTTGTTACCTTATATCCTGGAATTAAAATGCATTAAAATAGTTTGTCTGCACATCCTACCCCACTTCCAAGTGAAAAAAATATTCTAGAAAAATCTGTAGAAAATTAATTAAAAATAAAAACTGAAATAGCTTGGTTGGATAAGTGTCCACCCCCCCATTATAATAGCAATCCAAAATTAGCTGAGGTCTAACCAATCACCTTCAAAACCACACACCAAGTTAAGTGGCCTCCACCTGTGTTATATTGTAGTGATTCACATGATTTCAGGATAAATTCAGAAGTTTCTGTAGGTTCCCTCTGCTGGGTAGTGCATTTCAAAGCAAAGCAAGGCGCTTTCAAAAGAACTCCAGGACAAAGTTGTTGAAATGCACAGATCAGGTGATGGGTATAAAAAAAACATCAAAGGTCTTGAATGTCCCTTGGAGACAATTATTAAGAAGTGGAAGGAGAATGGCACCACTAAAATTCTATCTAGGTCAGACCGTCCCTCCAAACTGGATCACTTAGCAAGAAGGAGACTGATCAGGGAGACTACCAAGATGCCAATGGCAACTTTTCAAGAGCTACAATCTTTTATGGCCAAGACTGGTCAAAGTGTGTATGTGACAAAAATATCTCAAGCACTCCACAAATCTGGCCTTTATTGTAGGGTGGCAAGAAGGAAGCCATTACTCAAGAAAGCTCACCTTGAATACCATCTGAAGTATGCAAAAACACATTCAGGAGATTCTGTAGCAATGTGGCAAAAAGTTTTGTTGTCTGACAAAAAGAAAATTGAATTTTTTGGCCTAAATGCATAGCGTTATGTTTGGCGCAAACCCAACACAGTGCATCACCCAGAGAACACCATCCCTACTGTGAAGCATGTTGGTGGCAGCATCATATTATGGGTATGTTTCTCATCGGCAGGGACTGGGGCACTTGTCAGGATAGAAGGGAAAATCAATGGAGCAAAGTACAGAGAATTCCTTAAAAAAATCTGCTGAACTCTGCAAGGAAGCTGAAACTGATAATAATAATAAAACTAATGTCACCTTACGATAATTGATTTTGAGTTTAAGTGTTTTAAAATAAAATATCAAACAGAAAGAAATTTCAATGTACCATTTGTAATTCAGTAAAGTAGACAAATCTAAATGTAAAACTAAATTGCCAAAATGGTTTAATAGATCAATTAAAAAAAATATTCAGCGAAAAAAAGGCACTTTACAGAGCATTAAAAAAGGACCAAAAAGAAAGTACACAGAAAGAGTACACAGAACTGCAAATGCAAGTCAAAAAGGAAGTTAGAAAGGCCAAGAGAGAAATAGAAATGAACATTGCTAAGGGAGCTAAAACCAATTCCAAAATGTTTTTCCAATATTACAACAGCAAGAGAACATTCAAAGAGGAGATTAAATGTTTAAGAGATACAAATGGCAAAATCGTAGAGGAAGAAAAAAAAATAGCAAATATGTTAAATGATTACTTTTCACAAGTTTTTACAAAGGAAGATACTGACAACATGCCCCACATGTCATCCAGTTCCTATCCAGTTTTAAATAACTTTAGCATAACTGAGGCAGAAGTGTTAAAGGGACTAGGAGCTCTTAAAATAAACAAATCCCCTGGGCCGGATGAGATCCTCCCAGTAGTACTCAAAGAAATGAAAGAAGTAATTTACAAACCGCTAACCAAGATCATGCAGCAGTCTCTTGACACAGGGGTGGTACCGACAGACTGGAAAATTGCAAACGTAATACCGATCCACAAAAAGGGAAACAAAACTGAACCAGGTAACTACAGACCAGTAAGCCTGACTTCTATTATATGCAAACTTATGGAAACTATAATAAGAGCCAAAATGGAAAATTACCTATATGGTAACAGGGTACTGGGAGACAGTCAACATGGTTTTAGGAAAGGGAGATCGTGTCTAACTAACCTGCTTGATTTTTTTGAGGATGCAACATCGATAATGGATAATTGCAAAGCATATGACATGGTTTATTTAGATTTCCAGAAAGCTTTTGACAAAGTCCAGCACAAAAGATTAATTCTCAAACTGAACGCAGTTGGGATTCAGGGAAACACATGTACATGGATTAGGGAGTGGTTAACTTGTAGAAAACAGAAAGTACTGATTAGAGGAAAAACCTCAGAATGGAGTGTGGTAACCAGCGGTGTACCACAGGGATCAGTATTAGGTCCTCTGCTATTCCTAATCTACATTAATGATTTAGATTCTGGTATAGTAAGCAAACTGGTTAACAGACGACACAAAAGTAGGAGGAGTGGCAAACACTGTTGCAGCAGCAAAGGTCATTCAAAATGATCTAGACAAGATTCAGAACTGGGCAGACACATGGCAAATGACATTTAATAGAGAAAAGTGTAAGGTACTGCATGCAGGAAATAAAAATGTACATTATAAATATCATATGGGAGATATTGAAATTGGAGAAGGAATCTATGAAAAAGACCTAGGAGTTTTTGTTGACTCAGAAATGTCTTCATCTAGGCAATGTGGGGAAGCTATAAAAAAGGCTAACAAGATGCTCGGATACATTGTGAAAAGTGTTGAATTTAAATCAAGGGAGGTAATGTTAAAACTGTACAATGCACTAGTAAGACCTCATCTTGAATATTGTGTGCAGTTCTGGTCACCTCGCTATAAAAAAGATATTGCTGCTCTAGAAAGAGTGCAAAGAAGAACGACCAGAATTATTCCGGGCTTAAAAGGCATGTCATATGCAGACAGGCTAAAAGAATAATCTGTTCAGTCTTGAACAAAGAAGACTACGTGGCGACCTAATTCAAGCATTCAAAATTCTAAAAGGTATTGACAGTGTCGACGCAAGGGACTTTTTCAGCCTGAAAAAAGAAACAAGGACCAGGGGTCACAAATGGAGTTTAGAAAAAGGGGCATTCAGAACAGAAAATAGGAGACACTTTTTTACACAGAGAATTGTGAGGGTCTGGAATCAACTCCCCAGTAATGTTGTTGAAGCTGACACCCTGGGATCAAGAAGCTGCTTGATGAGATTTTGGGATCAATAAGCTACTAACAACCAAACGAGCAAGATGGGCCGAATGGCCTCCTCTCGTTTGTAAACTTTCTTATGTTCTTATGTTCTTGATATATATATATATATATATATATAGTGGCTTGCGAAAGTATTGACCCCCTTGGCATTTTTCCTATTTTGTTGCCTTACAACCTGGAATTAAAATGGATTTTTATTTGGATTTCATGTAATGGACATACACAAAATAGTCCAAATTGGTGAAGTGAAATGAAAAAAAATAACTTGTTTAAAAAAATTCTAAAAAATAAATAACGGAAAAGTGGTGCGTGCATATGTATTCACCCCCTTTGCTATTAAGCCTCTAAATAAGATCTGGTGCAACCAATTACCTTCAGAATTCACATAATTAGTTAAATAAAGTCCACCTGTGTGCAATCTAAGTGTCACATGATCTCAGTATATATACACCTGTTCTGAAAGGCCCCAGAGTCTGCAACACCACTAAGCAAGGGGCACCACCAAGCAAGCGGCACCATGAAGACCAAGGAGCTCTCCAAACAGGTCAGGGACAAAGTTGTGGAGAAGTACAGATCAGGGTTGGGTTATAAAAAAATATCCGAAACTTTGAACATCCCACGGAGCACCATTAAAGCCATTATTAAAAAATGGAAAGAATATGGCACCACAACAAACCTGGCAAGAGAGGGCCACCCACCAAAACTCACGGACCAGGCAAGGAGGGCATTAATCAGAGAGGCAACAAAGAGACCAAAGATAACCCTGAAGGGCTGCACAGCGGAGATTGGAGTATCTGTCCATAGGACCACTTTAAGCTGTACACTCCACAGAGCTGGGCTTTATGGAAGAGTGGCCAGAAAAAAGCCATTGCTTAAAGAAAAAAATAAGCAAACACATTTGGTGTTTGTCAAAAGGAATGTGGGAGACTCCCCAAACATATGGAAGAAGGTACTCTGGTCAGATGAGACTAAAATTGAGCTTTTTGGCCATCAAGGAAAACGTTATGTCTGGCGCAAACCCAACACCTCTCATCACCCCGAGAACACCATCCCCACAGTGAAGCATGGTGGTGGCAGCATCATGCTGTGGGGATGTTTTTCATCAGCAGGGACTGGGAAACTGGTCAGAATTGAAGGAATGATGGATGGCGCTAAATACAGGGAAATGCTTGAGGGAAACCTGTTTCAGTCTTCCAGAGATTTGAGACTGGGACGGAGGTTCACCTTCCAGCAGGACAATGACCCTAAGCATACTGCTAAAGCAACACTTGAGTGGTTTAAGGGGAAACATTTAAATGTCTTGGAATGGCCTAGTCAAAGCCCAGACTCAATCCAATTGAGAATCTGTGGTATGACTTAAAGATTGCTGTACACCAGCGGAACCCATCCAACTTGAAGGAGCTGGAGCAGTTTTGCCTTGAAGAATGGGCAAAAATCCCAGTGGCTAGATGTGCCAAGCTTATAGATACATACCCCAAGAGACTTGCAGCTGTAATTGCTGCAAAAGGTGGCTCTACAAAGTATTGACTTTGGGGGGGGTGAATACTTATGCATGCTCAAGTTTTCTGTTTTTTTGTCTTATTTCTTGTTTGTTTCACAATAAAAAATATTTTGCATCTTCAAAGTGGTAGGCATGTTGTGTAAATCAAATGATACAAACCCCCAAAAAATCCATTTTAATTCCAGGTTGTAAGGCAACAAAATAGGAAAAATGCCAAGGGGGGGGGGGGGGGGGGGGGTCAATACTTTCGCAAGCCACTGTGTGTATATATATATATATATATATATATATATATATATATATATATATATATATATATGTTTTTTACTTAGAAAATATATTGATATAATCAAATACAATTTTATGAACTAAAATGTGTTAGGTACTGTTAGGTTTTAATGACTATTGTGGTTGTAACAATTTTTTTTTTTTTGGTTCCTGGGTAGTAAGTGTTATTTCCTAATTGCTTATGCCTCAAAAGTATAGAAAATGGCTATTATTCCCCATAAACTTTGCTTTTGTGACCAGGACAGTGATATTTTGAAATTTACCCATTTTCCAGAACATTCCAGATAGATTCAGTGCTGAGTAAACTTGGAGTAACTTCTAGAACTTTCTAGAACTTTCCAGTAATATAAATAGTAGTATAAATACAGGGGCCTTAAGCCCACCAGTTCAGTTTAGTTCCAGCTGCCTAAGTGGATACATATCTGCATTTTTCTAAGAGTAATATATATAACTAAAGTTATATAGAATAGGAGGTTTAAATGATAAATGTAAAATCCTTTGATAACAAAATAAGTGGGTACATTCAATTTCTAAAAAACGTTGCCTTTTTGTGTGACAGGCAACTGTCTATCAAATACTGTGAACCAATGGAAGGACCGACAAGGACTTGTTTACAATACAAGGGAACGCCTACAGATCATGCTATTTAAACTCAAAATAAAGATTTTTGCTCTCTGGATTCGTTTGCTGGATTCACTATGTCTTCAAAACATCTCAGCGCTTCCAATTTATCAAACTCTGAAGTTCTTCAATGATCTAATCTTCAAAGCTGTCCCAGAGAATATGGGCTCCCTCCAGAACGACAAAAGCCTTTGCCTACAGACTTCATGGAGATACTGCACTGTGCTGCTGCACAACTAACTTCTACAGTGAGGACAACATATTAAGAAGACTTTATTTTAAACATTGCACCAACAGAATAAGTATCAAACTTATATCGTGTGTTTACAAGTAACTGAACTGAAGCCAAGCTATTGATATTGTCACAATACGTAATGTGAGTCTATTCAACTAGATGCATTGTACATGCATACTTAGCCACTTGACCTGGAAGCTAGCACATGTATACATAATGCGTGACTGAACCGAACAATGCGTGATGAACTATTAAGACTGCTTCACTAATGCAAAACTCTATGACCAGAGAGCACATCAAGGATTCATTATGAACATTTAACAATGCATTACTTTTCCATGAATGCTTTATTTTGTTTCTTCTTTATACATATGTTTTTTTAACTATGAAGCCTAACCTTTATTCTTCTTCATTTGAGAATATGAATAAATGTAATAATAATTTAGATTGTTAGGTTTCTTTTCATCTTATAACAAATATACATTTATGATTGATTTGAAATACTTAAACATAGATAATATTAATAATATTAATTAATCTTTTCGTCATGAATCTAGGGATAATTATGCCAGAATCGCTAGTTCTTATTGAGATATTGTGTTTATTATGGTTAATAATTACATTATGAGCTATAATGGGTATTTTCTTTAATGGTAATTGGCAAGGACACAGTTGTGACATAAATCCTAGATATGCAACGTAAATATGCATGACAAAAAATAAAACCTGGAAACTAGAAGCCCTAATTATGTCAATGCAATCACTCAGGTGAAAAAATGTCTTGTACTTTGCCCAAACAACACAATTTTCCAACAAAACTTTCAAGAAGTAGCATAAGGTCCCTCGGGTTATAGAAGAACACAGTTTTTATACATGTATCTCTAAGCAGAATGCATAATAAAAAATACTTAACTTAAAATAGAAATAATAAAACAAAATATTCTGTTGAAATAGTTTATAATGTTCCCCATAGTGTTCTGAAAATACACAGGACACCATTTCTAAGATGCTACTGTAAAAAATAGATTTTAAGTGAATTTTTGTAACAACAGAGTCAAATACAGCCAAAAATGCCTGGTGGTGGAGGAGCCTCCCACTGAAAAATACTTAGTCCTGAAAGGGTATAATTTGTCAAAATGACTGCAGTTGCTGTTCTAGTGCTAATGGTGGAAAAACAGGGTCTATTGCCTCAGTTAGAGAGAGAATTACGCATTTTTCCATCACAGGGTGTTTGTCACCTCCAAACCCTTTAGATGTTTTACCTGTCGATGTGAATGCAGACATCTGACGTAGATAAAATCTGCAAAGAATGATGGTATGCAAGTAAAAGTGTATTTTATAGAATCCTAATAGCAACCTACCAAGCTTTAGTCTCTGGAAAAATTAAAAGTCATTCAGTTTTATTTTTTAAATAATTTGTAGGTTGAAAGGAAACTTTGTAATTGGACACAAGGACTGGGATCAATAATTTGTCAGCCTACAATGGAACAAAAACACATTAGTATCTTTTTAAAGGAAATAAATAACCAAACATAGAAACTGTAAGGCTCCCTTTATCTTCCATTCATCAGGCTAATGAGTGACTAACTTGATCCAGTGCTGGCAGCAATATAAAAATAATCTCAGCTCAGTGCACAATTGTATATAGAGCAAGTATGGTGCCAAACAAATTAAAGCACCATTTAGATACAAATTACAAAGATATTAAAGATTGAACTAACGTATGACCAGACTTTTCAACAAAATCAGTCGTGGAGTTTTGGCAATCAGTGAAGAGAGAATATTCACTGCTAAGTGCCACAGCAATGAAAGTGTTGCTTCCATTTTCAAACTCTTATCTATGTGAATCTGGATTGCAGCAATAAAAACTAAATTTAGATCTTGATGAACCTTGAAAACTATTTGCAACAAGCAGGCATACCCATCCCATTAGTTAAGTCACATGAGATAATTAGTTAAAACAGAGTTGCTTTTCCATATTTTCCCACTATTTGACATTTTGCTCATTTGTATTGGTTGATAAAATTATATCAGTCAGTCATGGCCTCGAATGAACTGAAGAAAGAATAATAAACAAAAATGAAAAGTTATAAAAACAACAGGTTTATTATTTTTGTTCTCTGTATTCATTCGTATTGATTATTCTTTCATTTTTCCCATTCTCTCTCTTCTGTTTCTTTGAGCCTGCATGTTGGCGCATGCGTATTTTGATCACCTTGAGTGAAAGTTGGATGTGCAGTTGAAAGTCAATTTCATTATGAAGCAAATCACAACAAATGTTTTACAGTACATGTCTTGCGGCTCTCTGCCATATGAGCATTTTGGTATGAGGCTTTTATATGATCACAGTATGAGCCAATATACAAATTCTCTTGTTTATTTAAGAAAAATATATTTTTCTTTTTTTTTTGAATATTTGGCAACCCTCCTGAACTTTTTTTAAGAGCAATGTTTAGCCAATCCCAAGTGTTAGATATCATCATGCAATTTTAATCATTAAAGTAAATTCTATGTTCAGTTGGAATGGTGAACTTATGAATGGCTTAGGCTTCTGTACAGTTTATACAGTTTATACTTAAAGACCTAGTACCATAATTTAGTCTTCATACTGTTTTACAGGCATTCATATTGGAGACATATTCCTTCTGCAGGGTTACATGAACTAGTAGATTGTATATGCATTTCAAAATGCAAATAAAGTACTAGAATCAAAGTATGTCTGAAAAACAGGACTGGAGAGTGCTGGCATTCTAGCTGCAGAGATCCCTGCAGATACAGGATGTGTTGTGCAGCTAAGTGTTCCTTAAAGTAAGCTGTATGAGATCACAGTCTAAAATTGAACACTAACCACAATATTCCCAGAATAAATAACAGGCTACTGAACAACAAGAACATATGGGTCACTTCATATTTAGACAAGTCATTGTATTTACATGTTTTATTACAGTCTAGAACAATGGAAGGGTTTACAAAAATAGACAACATGTAGGTAATTCCTGGTAATTTCCTCTAATCTTAAAGGAAAAAAATAATCCCCCCTAAAACAAAAGCATGAGTGGCATTTTAGACATGCTATAGGTTATTAAAATAACAGCTTATTTTGTGGTAATTGGGTTAAATTATTTGTTAAGAAAAAGATAAGAAGTTTGTTTCAGTATACTGCAGTAGCTTTTGTTAACTTTAGCTCATCCATAATACAACTGGGTGAAGCGCACCCTCATAACCACTCAGTAGTACAATCCATTACAAGTATAAACACTGTTGATACAACGCTCTGTAACCAAGCACAGTTATTACTATTTTTCAGTTAAAATAACACAGTTATTAACATTAATATGAGTTGTACAGTATGGACGATATATACTATGACAGAGATCGAATGACGCTTGGTGTTAGATCTCCTTCCCGACCTGTGAGGGCACTAGAAAGAAGGAACAGAGTACCCTTAAGCAAATGGCAAATCAATTTATTACGTAGGATAGGTGGAAGTCGACCATTTAGGAAAGGGGCAGAACTACGGCACCCAAGCTCACTGACCCGGACGGTAGACTGCGTGGCATCAGAGGATTGGAGGGGCAGATGCCCTCGTTAACCTAGAGGTCATGGGCGAGGGTATAAATAGGGGGGCGTGGCTTCAGCGATCTGTTCCTTTGCATATGGTTAAGCCAAATAACCTAGAAGGAGCCCGTCTTGTGTGTACTAAAAACCGTGAGTGTTTTGCCTGTCTGTGTATTAACACTGTTTGTCTTGTATGTCGTTTCTCACCAAGAATACTGAGCACGATCTGGAGCTGCAGCTGCAGGCCAGCGTAAAACCCGGATATCTCCACTCATCTTTTCACTATAGGAACTGTATTTTTGCACTACGAGCACTAAAATCACGCACTGTCAGAATTGTGTCTGTGTTTTGTGTTTTGTGTGGGTGAAAGAACCGGACTTTGGGTTACGGGTCAAACCCGTGGGATTATAATCAGAAGTGATACACGCTGCTGTACCACTTCCAACACTATTATTGTTGTCAGGTTCGCTATAAGGCTCTGGACATTAAAATCATTTAATAAACACCCTTGCACCTGTAAATCATTCGTCTGTGTCATTAATCCGCTCTGCACTGCACTGACCTGAACGTATTCACCACTTTGCCACAATACTATTATTGAGTTATTTGCTTAGTTAAATACTGTGAACAAGTTAATATATAGGTCAGAGGGGAGACCTGTAGAAAACACTTTTGGAGCAAGGATGGTTGTTCTGCAGGAATGTAGGACTAGCAGCGCAAAACAATTACATCCGCCTGTCAATCATGGCAGTGACAAAGAAAATGGTTTAATAGATCAATTAAAAAAAATATTCAGCGAAAAAAGGCACTTTACAGAGCTTAAAAAAGGACCAAAAATGAAAGTACTGAGAAAGGCGGGACACAGAACTGCAAATGCAAGTCAAAAAGGAAGTTAGAAAGGCCAAGAGAGAAATAGAAATGAACATTGCTAACGGGAGCTAAAACCCAGACCAAAATGTTTTTTCCAATATTACAACAGCAAGAAACATTCAAAGAGGAGATTAAATGTTTAAGTGATACAAATGGCAAAACATTAGAGGAAAAAAAAAAATAGCAAATATGGGAAATGATTACTTTTCACAAGTTTTTACAAAGGATGATACAGACAACATGTCCCACATGTCATCCAGTTCCTATCCAGTTTTAAATAACTTTAGCATAACTGAGGCAGAAGTGTTAAAGGTACTAGGAGCTCTTAAAATAAACAAAATCCCCTGGGCCGGATGAGATCCTCCCAGTAGTACTCAAAGAAATGAAAGAAGTAATTTACAAACCGCTAACCAAGATCATGCAGCAGTCTCTTGACACAGGGGTGGTACCGACAGACTGGAAAATTGCAAACGTAATACCGATCCACAAAAAGGGAAACAAAACTGAACCAGGTAACTACAGACCAGTAAGCTTGACTTCTATTATATGCAAACTTATGGAAACTATAATAAGAGCCAAAATGGAAAATTACCTATATGGTAACAGGGTACTGGGAGACAGTCAACATGTTTTTAGGAAAGGGAGATCGTGTCTAACTAACTTGCTTGATTTTTTTGAGGATGCAACATCGATAATGGATAATTGCAAAGCATATGACATGGTTTATTTAGATTTCCAGAAAGCTTTTGACAAAGTCCCGCACAAAAGATTAATTCTCAAACTGAACGCAGTTGGGATTCAAGGAAACACATGTACATGGATTATGGAGTGGTTAACATGTAGAAAACAGAAAGTACTGATTAGAGGAAAAACCTCAGAATGGAGTGTGGTAACCAGCGGTGTACCACAGGGATCAGTATTAGGTCCTCTGCTATTCCTAATCTACATTAATGATTTAGATTCTGGTATAGTAAGCAAACTTGTTAAATTTGCAGATGACACAAAAGTAGGAGGAGTGGCAAACACTGTTGCAGCAGCAAAGGTCATTCAGAATGATCTAGACAAGATTCAGAACTGGGCAGACACATGGCAAATGACATTTAATAGAGAAAAGTGTAAGTTACTGCACGTAAAAATGTATTTTATAAATATCATATGGGAGATATAATGAATGCAGAAGCATTATAGTCATATCAATGTATGGGAGATATTGAAAATTGGAGAAGGAATCTATGAAAAAGACCTCAGGAGTTTTGTTTGAACTTGACTCAGAAATGTCTTCATCTAGACAATTGTGGGGAACCTAGCTAAAAAAGGCTAACAAGATGCTCTGATATATTGTGAAAAGCGTTGAATAAAATCCAGGGAAGTAATGTTAAAACTGTACAATGCACTAATAAGACCTCATCTTGAATATTGTGTTACGTTCTGGTCACCTCGCTACTAAAAAAGATATTGCTGCTCTAGAAAGAGTTTTTAAGAAGAGCGACCAGAATTATTCCTGGGCTTAAAAGGCATGTCATATGCAGACAGTGCTAAAAGATAATTGATCTGTTCAGTCTTGAACAAAGAAGACTACGTGGCGACCTAATTCAAGCATTCAAAAATTCTAAAAGGTAGCATGACAGTGTGGACGCAAGGGACTTTTTCAGCCTGAAAAAAAAGAAACAAGGACCAGGGGTCACAAATGGAGTTTAGAAAAAGGTGCATTCAGAACAGAAAATTTCTGACACTTTTTTACACAGAGAATTGTGAGGGTCTGGAATAACCTCCCCAGTAATGTTGTTGAAGCTGACACCTGGGATCCTTTCAAGAAGCTGCTTGGAGGAGATTTTGGGATCAATAAGCTACTAACAACTAAAAGAGCAAGATGGGCCGAAATGGCCTCCTCTCATTTGTAAAATTTCTTTTTCTTCTTACTGATTAGAGGATAAAACCTCAGAATGGAGTGTGGTAACCAGCGGTGTACCACAGGGATCAGTATTAGGTCTCTCTGCTATTCCTACTCTACATTAAATGATTGAGATTCTGGTATAGTAAGCAAACTTGTTAAATTTGCAGACGACACAAAAGTAGGAGGAGTGGCAAACACTGTTGCAGCAGCAAAGGTCATTCAAAATGATATAGACAAGATTCAGAACTTGGCAGACACATGGCAAATGACATTTAAAGAAAGCTGTAAGGTACTGCACGCAGGAATAAAAATGTACATTATAAATATCATATCAGATGAGAGATAAAAAAATGGAGAAGGAATCTATAAAAAAGACCTAGGAGGTTTTGTGGACTCAAAAATATCTTCATCTAGGCCATGTGGGGAAGCTATAAGCAAAAAAGATGCTATGAAAAGGCTAGGAAGTGCTGGATTTATTGTGAAAAGGTGACCTTCATCAAGGAGTCAAGGTTAAAACTGTAAAAGCACTGTAAGACCTCATCTTGAATAATGTGTGCAGTTCTGGTCACCTCGCTATAAAAAAAGATATTGCTGCTCTAGAAAGGGTCGCAAAGAAGAGCGACCAGAATTATTCCGGGCTTTAAAAGGCATGTCATATGAGACAGTAAATGAGGAGATTGAGTCTTTTCAGTCTTGACACAGAAGAATTACGTGGCGTTCCTAATTCAAGCATTCAAAATTCTAAAAAGTAATGACAGTGCTGACACCAAGGGACTTTTCAAGACCTGCTTGAAAGAAACAAGGACCAAGGGTACAAATGGAGATTAGAGCAAAGGGGCATTCATAATCTCGTTAGGAGGCACTTTTTACATTGTTGTTAGAGTCTGGAACAAACTCTACAGTAATGGGATTGAAGCTGACAACCCTGGGATCCTAAAAGCAACTGCTTGATGAGATTCTGGGATCTAAACTAAGCTACTAACAACCAAACGAGCACGAGGGGCCGAATGGCCTCCTCTCGTTTGTCAACTTTCTTATGTTCTTATGTCAGACCACAAAACCTGATCCGCTAATTACCGGGATATTCCAATACAGGGAAATTCTTATCTGTACGGTCGCTGAAACAGCAGCCTTACGGTCATATCCGCAGTGACACAGTGAGCGGAGAGGGAGAGAGGGGGTGTGTGGTCTTTCCCTCTTTCTGAATGGCTGAGAGGCGGGACTTGGGGGATTGCTGGCCCTATGAAGGTTATGTCCCTTTAAGACATAACATGCCAGCTGACGGAAGCTGGGCTGCCAGACCGAGCATGGCCGGCGAAACACACACAAAAAACAAGCAAAACACACACAAAAAACAAGTGAAACAAATAATACATTGAAAAAAAAGATTGTAGAGATCAGGGAATCCTTGGGCAGACCCCAAACGTGTGTAGGTGGAGGGAACACAGTAGTGTAGGATGGAGACCCAGGCCCTGCGGATAATGACAGTTGGGGTGACGCTGCCAAGTGCAGCACCTTTATTTTGTAGTTTTATTACTGTGTTTTATTTTCCCTTGTTCTTTTCGCCTTTTGTTTTTCCATTTATTATTTGAGCACCTGCAAGTGCGCCTGCGTATGACTGGTAAACGCGTGGTACTGTTACTGACAAGTATTCAGGCCACGGGAAACGGCGCAAAGTGTGGGCTTAAATAGCATTGAAAAAGAAATAAAACCTGACCTGTCGGGAGTTCCCCACCTTTCTGTCCCCGTATTCAGGCCACGGACAATTCTTGAGCAGTATTCCCCCCCCCCCCCCCCCCCCCAACCACGCCTCAAAAGGCAGCAAATGTAGATTAAAGGTGGCCCAGGGAATACTCAGAACAGCACCCTGGGCAGTGGACTGGGACCTTACTGTAGGCAACAACTTTATCCACACGGTCACTTAAGCGGTCATGACGTTATCCAACACGGTTGTGGAACGCTAAGAGGAGTACGCCTTATATTCACATAACGCTTACTACTATTTTATTGACTTATCTATTATTTAAATAGATATTTGTTGTTGTGCAGCAAGAATTTTTATATAATATGGTCCTAATTCGGAGGGACACTGTATAGTATGTATTCAAATTAGCAAAATGTGAAATATCTGGCCCTATATATAGAACAGCAGTTTGTATGGGCATTTATATATTTATTATCCCTTTCGTATCTATATATATGATATTTATATATCGGCGAACACTGTGTGCAGTCTTCTTTAAAATATTTGTATTTAACAGGGAAAGCAGCCCTGTACAGTGTTTATTTTAAGAACTGGGGTCTCCCCTCTGCCCCTGTGTTGTGTTGTATTTGTATTATGATTTATTTATTTGTGTTTATATATATAAATGCGGCGAACACTGTCTTTGTTGATATATTGTTTAGGGTGACGGCGTAGCTGTGCATTTGTTTTGTTATTGTTTTGTTTTTATTTAGATGTGTTCTGCAGAAGGTGGCCATCTCTCGAATTAATTAAGTGATTAATTTGTTGCTAATTGGGAGATGGTCACCTGTATAAATTGCAGAAGAGGTACTGCAGTTTTTTTTTTCGTTTTTTTTTCTGTAAACTTTTTGGAGTAAGATACAGGATGGAAGGAAAGAGGAGGATAGGAAGGAGACAGCAGCAGCCGCAGCTGCAGCAGCAACAGGAGGCACAGGAGGAGATCAGCTGGGAAGCCCCCCTCCACAGTATAAGCAAGATCTCCTGTTGCTGCATCTGTGGGGAGTGGGGGCATTTCCCAGTTAATTGCCCCCTCCTAGAAGAAGAGGGGTCTTTCAGCTGCTGGAGAGGGGACATGGACCTGGAGTGGGAGGAACGTCTTGTGCCTGAGTGGGAGGAGGCCGAATGTCCACAGCCCAAGAGGGGGGAGTTGGTGCATCAACAGCCCAAGAGGGGGAAGTCTGTGCATACTCAGCCCAAGAGGGGGGAGCTGGTGCATCCAACCACGTTTTAGACAACACGTCAGTTGGAGGCGTCTCCCCCCAGCACGTACCAGTAGGTTGGTGAGACTTTCTCTCCTCCAACAGGTGTCGGGTCCCTTCCAGGGTCGTTGCCATGTTGGGACGACAAGGTGGTGGCACATGGAGGTGTCTCAAGGGATCTTGACGAACCTTCAAGGTGGGAGGTGGACTGGTTCCCCCATGCAGCAATAAGAGGGAGGAGCCCTGCTGGTTCCACCTCCACAGCCCAGGTACCTGCCACAGAGGTAAAATGCTTGCTGGTTCCACCTCCACCTGCAGAGAGGACTGCTTGTACCTGCCAGCAGAGGGAGAATACCTGCTGGTTCTACCTCCACCCGTGTGAGGAGACTACTTACCCCTCCCACCTCCACCAGCAGAGGGACAATACCTGTTGGTGGTACCTCCACCACCTTGGGAGGACTACTTGCCACTCCCACCTCCACCAGCAGAGGGAGCATTCTTGCTGGTTCCCCCACTGCAGCCAGAAGGGGAGGAGCCCCTGCTGCCTTCACCACCAGAAGGGGAGGAGCCACTGCCGCCTTCACCGCCAGAAGGGGAAGATCAGAAGACAGAATTCTGTCGTTGGAAGCCACACTCTCCCTATACAGAGAGAATGCTCTCATACAGATCAGAATATATCAAAGGTTGTTAGGGCTGATGGCAAACGTCTCGAGAATCCTTCCACTAGGGCTGCTGAGAATGCGCCCGCTTCAGGCCTGGGTAAACATGCTCAAGGTGCACCCGGTCCGAGATTGGTACCGGCTGGTGTCAGACAATGCCGGGAGACACTGGAGTGGTGGCTCTGTCCTGGCAATATGCGCCTCAGATTTCCCCTTAGATTCCCTCACAGAAGGGAAGTGGTCACTACAGACGCCTCCAGTCTGGGCTGGTGAGTGGTCTGGAATGGGAGAAGAATAAGAGATCAGTGGAAGGGACATTGGTAGCAAGCGCCCAGACCTAACCTTAGACACCCAGCACACAAACTCCTGTGCTGGTCACCACAGACAAACTTGCCCCTTTTCGAGTTCTAGCAGTAACATTCCCTGTAACCATCGTCGTTGCGTGCTTATTTACGAGTTGTTCGACATGGTCTGCCGTTCGTATTTGTTGAGTGAAAGAGGTGCAAGCAGTAGCCCAGTTAGCGCACAAACATGTGCTGGACCAGACGGACAATACTACAGTAGTAGCCTACATAAACCACCAAGGCGGCCTGTGCTCGCCGGACCTTCACCACGCAGCGCACAAACTCCTGTCCTGGACGCACAGAAACTTGCGTGGACAATAAGGCAACAGACCACCTCTCCAGAAGAGTTCCAGACAGCTCGGAATGGAGACTGCATCCTCAAGTGGTGAAACAGATTTGGGGAAGGTTTTGTACTGCACGAGTCGACCTCTTTTCCACAGGCGATTCCACTCATTGCCCCCTAGCCTTCTCCATGGAGAGAGATGGGGACACCCTGGCAACAGGGGCTTTTGTATGTGTTCCCTCCACTACCATTAATACCCCTGACACTAGAGAGGATCAGCGTGGAGAGAGCACAGGTTCTGCTGGTTGCACCCAAATTGCCAAGGCGCCCCTGGTTTGCTCTCCTCTCCTACATGTTGTCGAGTCAACCGTGGCAGCTGCCGCTGTGCAAGGACCTCCTGAGCCAAGTGGAGGGGCTATTATGGCATCTGAACCCAGCCCAGCTCCAACTCTGGGTCTGGCCGTTGAATGGAGCCGTCTATTCAGATGAGGTTTGCCAGATGCAGTAGTAGAAACACTACAGTCTTCTAGGGCACCGAGCACTAGGGCCCAGTACTCATACAAATGGAAAGTTTTCCAGGACTGGTGCATTGCTGAATGTCACGATCCCATGACCTACACTATTGAGATGATATTAACCTTCCTGCAACACCTGTTTGACACAGGAAAATCAGTGTCCACTTTGAAGGTATACCTGGCAGGAATATCAGTGTGCCATGACAAAATTGACTCTGGGTCCCCTGGGACACATTTCTTGGTAGTGCAATTTCTTAAAAGGGCTTGGAGGCTTCATCCTCCCATGAAAAGTATGGACCCCAAGTGAGATCTAGAACTGGTACTGTGGGTCCTTATGGGTCCTCCATTCGAGCCCATGGCATCAGCAGAACTGCACCCTGTTTCCTTGAAGGTGGCTTTCTTAATAGCTGTTACATCTGCCAGATGAGTAAGTGAGCTTCATGCGCTGTCAATGTATGGCTTTCACTGGAAATGACTCACTGAAAACATTAAGAAAAAATCCAGCCTTTTTGCCAAAGGTGGTATCTTCATTCCATATTAACCAACCAGTGGTTTTGGAAACTTTCAGACCTCCACTGCACGAGTCAGAGGAGGAACATAGACAGCACACGCTCTGCTCAGTTCGGGCTCTGCGCTGTTACCTGGATAGGATGGTGTCCTGGAGACAGTCCAACCAGCTGTTTGTCTGCTATGGGTCCTGCTCTAGAGGTCAGACCCTATCGAAGCAACATCTAGCACACTGGGAGCAGGTGCTATACACCTGGCGTATGAACAGACAGACATTATGACCCATTCTACCAGAGGCCAAGGAACTTCGTGGGCTTTCCTTCATGGCACCTCTTTGGATGAGCTATGCAATGCTGCTACATGGACAGGTAGTCCGACATTTGTGCATTTCTACTGCCTTGATGTTGCAAACCGAGCGAGACCCTCTCTAGGCTCAGGGTGTTGTAGGTGGCATGCCCTTAGGCGTCATGTGGGCTCTGAGGCTATCGCCGTGAGGCTGTACTGTCGGTAATCTGGAGCCATGACAGCTTTGGTACAGCTTTCCATTCAATAATGGTTGTCATTACATTGAAAGGGAACGTTAGGTTATTATCTAACCCTGGTTCA
This sequence comes from Polyodon spathula, assembly GCF_017654505.1. Lineage (NCBI taxonomy): Eukaryota > Metazoa > Chordata > Actinopteri > Acipenseriformes > Polyodontidae > Polyodon > Polyodon spathula. The sequence continues at coordinate 62,045,976 of NC_054535.1, forward strand.
ATTGAAGAGAATGACAACCTTTACCCATTTTGTCCCCAGCTGACCTTTCTTTCGAAAGAAAATGGTGATATGCTACTGTGTAAGGTGATATGCTACTGTGAGGACGTCTCTCTTCAGCAGGAGGTGGGAGGGCCCTCCTCCTCACAGCAGGGCCTTGATAGGGCAGCTTTTTTACATATGCTCAGTGATTGGCAGTCAGAGGGGGCTCTTCCCATTCGGTAATGGTTGTCATTCTCTTTCAGGGAACCAGGGTTATGGGTCCTCCGCTGGTTTCCACTAGTGTGACCAATGAAGATGCCCAGACAGGACGAGCACTTGTTTGGGGCCAGACCATGCGACCAAAGCACTGGCGGGTGAGTTGGACTGCTCTCCATGCAGAAATTTCTCCAAAAGAACTAAGCGCAGGAGAGCAGTCCTATCCCCAATGGAGCCACTTTCCCCAAGCCATGGAAGAATGAATTCCATGGTCCAGGGTCCTCCACAGAGGTCGACTAGAACCCCCCTCCCGCCACAGTGACCAGGGAGCTCCCCCGCACACCTGGGTCACCCACCCCTTCTCAACCACCTTTCCCTCTGAGACAATGACAACAAGTTCTGCTGCTGTGATTGTTAGAAGGTGCCAAACAGTGATAAGAGGAAGCAGAATTCATTTGTGAAAAATGTGTTGTGTCATTATTAACAAATGGGGTGATGCATGAGATCTATACATTTGCTAGAAGTATTACAAAACAATATGTAACAGTTTATAACATCTGTTTACTGTATTCTTTATTAAAGTAAATTGAGGTGTTACTTGAGGTGCAAAAGCAGGAGGAAAGGATCAGGTGTGTAAAGGCCATTTCCCAGGCCAAGCAGGGAGAATGGATGAGATGGGAGAGTGTGGAAAAATGGAAGATCAGCTGGCAAGACCTGTGGACAAATTAACAGGGCAGGATCAGTTTCCTCATCAGATCAGCATATGATGTTCTCCCATCACAACAGAACCTAAACCTTTGGGTGGGTGAGGATCCCTCATGTCCTTTGTGTTCATCACCTGCAACATTAAGATATATTTTGACAGGTTGTAAGGTGGGTCTTAGTCAAGGATGGTTTACTTGGCGCCATGACCAGGTGCTGCGATGTTTGGCCTTAGCATTGGAAGACAAGCCTAACCTGACCAATAAGTTGCCACCAGTTCCATCAAAGCATTACACACAAAAGACAATATTCCTCAGTCCAGGAGAGCAACCTCCAAGAAAAGGTGTTAACACCAAGCCTCGCCCAGGATAACTGGAAGCTGCTAGAGACTGGAAGATGGTGGCAGACGTTGGTCAACGGCTTATTTTTTCACCTGAGATTGCCACCACTAACCTTTGACCAGACATTTTCTTGTGGTCTGGATCAGCACTCCTTGTTCATCTGGTAGAGTTAACAGTGCCGTGGGAAGATGCTGTGGATGAGGCTTATGAGAGGAAGAAACTTTAGTATGCTCAACTAGTTGCTGAAGTGGAACAGTGAGGATGGAGAGTCCGAGTTTACCCAGTGGAGGTGGGTTGTCGAGGATTTGTGGCACGCTCTACAACCCGGTTTCTCAGAGACGTCGGGTTCAGTTGCCAAGAGTTGCGTCACACAGTGAAGAACTTATCTGAAGCAGCAGAAAGAAGTAGCAACTGGCTGTGGTTGAGACGGAAGGATTCTGGATGGGGATCTCAAGCACAATAGAAAGAAAGCAACTCTGATGTACAGGTAAGTAAGCTGGGCTGAGCTGCGTAGGGGATGGAGGGGGGTGATGCTGGGACGCAAGAATCACTGTTGAGCCCTCTTGAGGTGTTGTGGTCTAGTCAACGAAACATCGAGGAAGGAAGAGATGTACCCAACTTAGCTCAATCCAGACGGTTGTCATGCTGATGCGCTGGGGAGACCACACTGGGTTGATCCCCGGAGCCAGCATTACACTTGAGCAATCAACACCAGACAGAAGGCTATCTATATCATCAGATGGAAAACAACACAAATGATGGAGATACAGATGGATCACATTAGTTTACTGCAAAGCTAAGTCTTAGTTGGTGCTTACCTTGGTGAGAGCCGAGTTCAAATCAGCATGAAGTTCAACATCTACTCTCATGTAATGGAAATCAATAATTTTTTTTATAACTGTTCTGTATTATGATATCTTGTAATGTGATATTTTGTAATGTTATATCTTGTAATGCAGTACTTTGTATTATGATGTTTTGTAACGGTTGTAAGCGGCCCTATATAAGGGTGTCTGATAATAATAAATAATAATAATAATAATAATAATAATAATAATAATAAAACATGTGAAAGACATGACTTTGCAATGCACATATGAAGTTTAAAATGAATTACATTTATAACATTAAAAAATTGCCTCATGTTAATTATGCATATTCACATTACCTGCTTTGCAGTGTCTGTCTCGGTGCCACGCCCTCCTAACAGTCTTGGCGGTGACAGATGTGCTCTTAGGGGTAGGCTCTGGACTGAACTGTAGTTGAATTTGGTATGTAAAAAAACATTTTTAATTTTATGTTTTTATGTTTTAAAACTTTTTGTAAAAAAATTTAATTTCTTTAAATTTTAATTTAAATTTCTTTAAAATCTAAAAAATCGTTTGCCCACCATAACAGTAGTAATATTAGTATAAATAAAAGTGGATGTGTGGTAGTGGTAGGGTGGCACGAAGGAAGCCATTACTCAAGAAAGCCCACCTTGAATCCCCTTTGAAGTATGCAAAGAAATACTTAGGAAATTCTGTAGCCATGTGGCAAAAAGTTTTGTGGTCTGATGAAACTAAAATGGAACTAAATGCAAAGCGTTATGTTTGGCACAAACCCAACACAGAGCATCACCCAAAGAACACCATCCCTACTGTGAAGCATGGTGGTGGCTGTGAAGCATGGTGATGTCCACCTTACTGACTGACACATTTTTTTTGTTATTTTGTTTACTGACAAGTAAAATTGGATGCTCTGCTGCCTATATACAACACTTATCAAGCCATTTGTTATGCATTCTGGGAGCTGAAGTTTGAACTGGAGATCGTGTCTGCATGATTGCGTTGTTTATATGTACCCCAGAACTACAGAGAGTGGCCTGATGTGCAGTGGCGGGATTCCTGCTAAGAGGATTTAATAAAGTCTCGGATGCTAGGCTGTTATCTTTTTTATTATTATAACTCATGAATTATTTAATATTTTTTCACCAAACCTTCGAAAGGCCCTACCTCAGCATAGACCACATGTACCCTACTTTTGGTGCAGAAATTCTGTGCCATGTAGACTGTACATGAGAGCAAAAAACAAAAACAGAAAAAAAAAAACATGTTATGCATAGGGCAAAATGTGGGAACGTTTGCTAAAAAAACAGAGATCCAGATCTCAGAAACTGCACAAGGTGGCTTCTTGAAACCCTCCACACTTTCACAGCATTGCAAGTCAATGGAAACATGCAAATCTGTGGGCAATTCTGAGAAACCCTGCCAAAGTTATTAAAGTGCAAAGTTAGGGGTTTAACATTGAGGACCCAACTCAAACCTAACTAATATGCAGCATCCACTGATTATCGGGTACATCTGCCGCTGTCTGACTGGTATGAATGAAGATGCTACAGTCATTCCAAGACTGCAGCCACCAAGCTTCGGGATATATTGGAGATGCCCAAAGCAATTCATATTGTAACAAATATAGAGATGATACTGGCTCTCTAAGTGTAAAGGCAAAAAGCTATGTTACACATCTCCAGAGGTCAACAACCACTAACCCCCAAAACACCATCTCTCACTATAAACCATCTGTCAAACGTGGGCGGCACCCACTAAGTAGCTGTTTCAGTGCACCAAGTCCATACTGCTGTAAAACACGTAGGAGTCATTTTAAAAGGGTAAGTTTACAGCGTATCAAAATGTGATCATTAAATGCTTCTGTTTCTTAATAAGTGCAACACTATAAATCTTGTGTTATTTTGACTAATATTTATTTGCAGGTTACAAAGGCACTGTAGTACACATGAGTTGCAGAGGCAGAACAAAAACATCTACTGCTGAGACAGTCAAATGTGAAAGCACATCACCTAATCCTACCCCTGTAACTCAGAGACCATGTCTGATATTTTAGTATTCCATGTAGTATGTCTTCCTGACACATAGCACTATAACCAATTGTATTTTTTGAGTGATAGCTAAGTGGTTAAGGCTTTGAAATACCACCTCAAAAAATGTAACAAAAATGTGTCATGTTCTTCAGATTTTCAACCTGTCAGGTCTGCTGAAAGCTTAGAGGGGATTTAATTCATTTTAAAGCATTTTGCTATTGATAATTACTGGCATTTCATCGATTTCAAAACTGCTGAATTGAAATACTACGCACACACTGTCCTCATAGGGGATGAACCCGATCACCTTACTTGCAAAATTTGCTAAAAAAAATTTACAGCTGAATCTGTTTTTCTTTTCTTTTTTATTACACTTTGGTAAGTAAAGTTGACATTTGAAATCATTTACCTAGTTCAATAATTGTGCTCTGTACTTTTTTATTCCTCCAAATGCGTTGCCTAAGTCTATTCTCAACACTAGTTTAACTTCTCTAGAATCTCACAAACAGTCAGTGAGGCTTTCATGAAGAATGCCATACAGTGTCATACACTGTCAGTCATACAGTGTGGGGTTTTGCTAAATACAGCAACATGATTGGTTGACACTTCTTTAACATTACCAAATATTTATAACACATGGAGAAGCTTTAAAGCATGCAGAAAAGTAGTTTAATTTCAATAAGCAGCAGTGTCACTGCGCGACAATAATAACTTTCAGACAGTTCAGTTTTCTGCCTTTTTAAATGAAAAAATAAATAAATATGAGGTTTACATGTCTCCAGAAAATGTCAATAGAATTACATCATTTGTATGTACTATATTGTTTGAACTGTATATGCTGTTTATCTGCTTGCAATTCAGATAGACAGGTGTTTCACTATCTATAGAAACTCAATGGCTTTGTTGTTACCAATGGATACACCTGTCTCCCATTGGCAATGATTCCCTGTTAAGAGAGATCATGGAGTATTATCATGTGTATTGCACAGTTCCTTTCCAAGGTATAGTGTTGAAAATGAACTAAATGATTAATTCAATTGATGAATAAACCAGCAGTGGATTTGAATTTCAATGCAACATTATACAGTCAAGAAAAACAGAACAGCGAAAATCCATACTAATATTTAAAAATAGTGCATTTTGGCCCTGTAGCTGGGTGAGGTTATCCTCGCAAGGTTATTGGTTTATAGTTTGTAGCAATTTGGCAGATATAGGGTTAAAATTCCATTGCCCTGTATGAAAATGTATCACGGGCTAGCTCCATTCGATCCATGTGAGAATTGATCAGTTAAGCCAACAAATTATTCAATTTGGCAAATTGATCCAGGCAATATATAAAAGGCTACAGAAAACCCTATCAGGGGTGGTAGGTTGTAGGAACATTTTATGTATATATATGAGAAGCTGGTCAAGCATGGCTGAAAGTGCTTTCATATATTTTTGTGTACCAGGGAAATCCATGTCTTGCCTTTTAAAAAGAGACAGTATTTTTTTTTTTTTTTTTTTTTACTTTAGTTTGGTTTACCCACAATCTTAGCATCAATTATTTGTCGTATAATAACCCACTTGGATTTTTACATATTTCAAACTTAAAATTTTATTAGATCTTAATCTAAGTCCTAATAATAGATACAGATAACCTGATTAAACAAATTACACAAAAATATGATACTTTTTCAACATGTATTTATTCAATATCCATGTGTGAAAAAGTATGTGAACCTTTAGATTCAGTAACTGGTGGCACCCCCTTGAGCAGCAATGACTTCAACTAAGCATTACCTGTAACTGTTGGTTAGTCTCTCACATCGGTCTTGGCTGTTAGCCCTGCCTCCCTTAGGGACTGTAGGACGGCTGAAAGTCTAATAATATGTTCCTCCCAGGTGGAGCTAAAAATCACCACATCATCAATGCACACTGCTGTGTACTGATGATGGGGAGTCAAGACCTGATCCATCACTCTCTGAAAGGTGGCGAGGGCTCCATGCAACCCGAAGGGCATGATCCGGAAATGGAACAAGCCAGCTGGGGTAGAGAAAGCAGTTTTCTCTCTCAAGCTCTGAGTGAGTGGAATCTGCCAGTATCCCTTCGTCAGATCCAGGGTTGAGATTAACCGCACCTTATCCAGACGGTCAAGGAGTTCATCCACTCAGGGCGTTGGATACACATTGAACATGGAGATGGCATTAACCTTTCAAAAGTGCACACAAAACCAAGTGGAGCTGTCCATCTTGCCCACCAATACAATCAGGCTGCACCATTTGTTCCGGGAAGGTTCAATGACTCCAAGCTCGAGCATATCCTCCACCTCCCTGTGAACTGGCCCCCTGTGACTCTCCGGGATCTGGTAAGGTCTCTCCCGAATCCTGACACCTGGTGGTGTGAAATAACATTAGTTTTGCCGGGTAAGTCAGAAAAAACATCATTAAGCCTTTCCACTAACTTGTAGAGCTCGTGTTTCTGATCTGGAAGTAACTGTTTCCCCATCGGAATATTAGTCGTAGCCGGTGGATTGACAGTGGGACCAAAATCCTCTTCGTAACTGTCACCAGCCATAAATAGGGCCTCCCTTTCATTCCAGGGTTTTAGCAAATTAATATATTAAATTTGGGTTTTATTTTGGTGATCGGGTTGTCTGATTTCATAATTTACATTTCCAATTCCCTGTATCACGTCATATGGCCCCTACCACTTAGCATACAACTTAGATTCTGATGTGGGAAGTAGCAACAATACTTTATAACCTGGTCGAAAAGTTAGAATTCGTGCTTGTTTTTTGTACTGTTGCTCCTGGTGATGCTGAGCTAGTTTTAGATTTTCTTGTGCCAATCGACCAACAATTCGAGGCGGTCTCTCAACATAATTATATACTTGACTATGTTTTTGAAGTTTTTGTTTGCTCCTCCCACCCTTCTTTCACAAGATCAAGGATACCACGGGTTGCCTCCCATATAGCAGCTCAAAGGGAGAGAACCCGGTCGAGCTCTGAGGCACTTCTCTCACTGCAAACATCAGTTAGGGGAGGAGTTTAGCCCAATATTTCTGCTCTTGGTTAACAAACCGCTTCAGCATCTGTTTTAAAGTCTGATTAAAACGTTCAGCCAAACTGTCCTTCTGCAGGTGATAAACGGAGGTTCGAATTGACTTAATTTGCAACAATTTATATAATTCTTTTAAACACTGGGGCTGTCCCGCAGCTGATTGCAATGAAGTCATTCCAGGCACTTGCAACTACTCCTAATATGGTTACCTTCCGGTTTCCACCTACCATCAAGGCGGTCCATCTAGGAGGCAGCGTACCGCTGTCCTTACATGGCATCCTTTCTCGTTGGGAGGGAGATTTACAACATCGATTCTTTCTCTTTATCACAGATGCCAAAAACAATAAAATTCATCTCTAAAGATTGGGTCAATGAATCTGGCAATAGCCATCCATGTGACAAAGACTAACTTGAGATAAACTGCTATAAATACTATTTTTTTGTTTTATTATTAGTACACATACATGTTTGTAATGTTTAAAGTAAAATGGTACATTTGTTTACATTATTGATTGGTGGCACTCTGGTGAGTTTGTACCTTCCTTCAAATTTGAAACTGTACCAATAAGTAGTAAAAAAATAACCTGTAAAAACTAACTTATTCAATAGTACTGTTTGTGTATTTTATAATCTGACGTAGGGGGGCACTCAATTTTTGCCTTTATTTTAATCGCAGAATAACACTGATTTTTTATTTTTATATTTTATCAGAGAATTTTTTTTATTAGAACATAAGAACATAAGAAAGTTTACAAACGAGAGGAAGCCATTCGGCCCGTCTTGCTCGTTTGGTTGTTAGTAGCTTATTGATCCCAGAATCTCATCAAGCAGCTTCTTGAAGGATCCCAGGGTGTCAGCTTCAACAACATTACTGGGGAGTTGATTCCAGACCCTCACAATTCTCTGTGTAAAAAAGTGCCTCCTATTTTCTGTTCTGAATGCCCCTTTTTCTAAACTCCATTTGTGACCCCTGGTCCTTGTTTTTTTCAGGCTGAAAAAGTCCCTTGGGTCAACATTGTCAATACCTTTCAGAATTTTGAATGCTTGAATTAGGTCGCCACGTAGTCTTCTTTGTTCAAGACTGAACAGATTCAATTCTTTTAGCCTGTCTGCATATGACATGCTTTTAAACCCGGAATAATTCTGGTCGCTCTTCTTTGCACTCTTTCTAGAGCAGCAATATCTTTTTTATAGCGAGGTTACCAGAACCGAACACAGTATTCAAGATGAGGTCTTACTAGTGCATTGTACAGTTTTAACATTACTTCCCTTGATTTAAATTCAACACTTTTCACAATGTATCCGATCATCTTGTTAGCCTTTTTTATAGCTTCCCCACATTGTCTAGATGAAGACATTTCTGAGTCAAAAAAAACTCCTAGGTCTTTTTCATAGATTCCTTCTCCAATTTCAGTATCTCCCATATGATATTTATAATGTACATTTTTATTTCCTGCGTGCAGTACCTTACACTTTTCTCTATTAAATGGCATTTGCCATGTGTCTGCCCAGTTTTGAATCTTGTCTAGATCATTTTGAATGACCTTTGCTGCTGCAACAGTGTTTGCCACTCCTCCTATTTTTGTGTCATCTGCAAATTTAACAAGTTTGCTTACTATACCAGAATCTAAATCATTAATGTAGATTAGGAATAGCAGAGGACCTAATACTGATCCCTGTGGTACACCACTGGTTACCACACTCCATTCTGAGGTTTTTCCTCTAATCAGTACTTTCTATTTTCTACATGTTAACCACGCCCTAATCCATGTACATGTGTTTCCTTGAATCCCAACTGCATTCAGTTTGAGAATTAATCTTTGTGCGGGACTTTGTCAAAAGCTTGCGGAAAACTGAGGTAAGGGTCCCCAATAATTTGTTGCTAGATTGGTGCAAAGTAGCCAGAGCACTTTATTGAAATTGATGGGATATAGTGTATTTAATTAAATTTTTCTTGTACATTTTTTTAACCTTTTAATACCTTAGCTGTTATTACAGAAATATGAATTAGAAGTTTGTCGCTGTTGTCTATTGTAAAAAAAAAAAATCTGACTACTTGTGCAGAAGATCAGATGATCAGATTAATAAACTTTACACCGTTATAGTACAGGTCATTGCATCTTCCCCACAGGGTAAACGGAAATCCACAAGTTTTACAAATAAATGCCTGCGATTAATTGTTAGTCCTATTATAAATTATTTTATTTTCAACAGATCTTGCAAGAGTCTCGTAAAGATCACAAAAGCAGCAGAGGATAGCGTAGATAGAGGACACTACTGAATCAGATTCATGTCCTCCAGCCGGGTGTAGTGTAGGTGTAGAAAGATGTCAGATAGCAGTCCAGCACTGAAATGGAGGTTGCACAAGCATGGGTAAGAGTACAATTTAACACAGTAGTAATACAGTAAGAGTACAGTTTAACACAGTAGTAACATGGTAA